>NW_006921656.1:6950179-6978785 GCF_000298275.1 Orycteropus afer afer | reverse complement strand
GATTAGGATGTGGAATGAGGGATATCATTGCTGATGTCAGATGGATCTTGGTTGAAAGCAAAGAATAGCAGATGTTTACCTATGTTTTACTGACTATGCATAGGCATTCAACTGTGTAGATCATAACAAATTATTAATAACATTGTGAAGAATGAGAATTCTGTAGCACTTAATTGTACTCATGAGGAATCTGTACATAGACCAAGAGGCAGTTAATTTATCAGATTAGCAATGATAAAAGAGAGTCAATACACAGAAGCTAGGCCAACAGAGATGAGCAAATCTTCAGAACCACAGAGAAAAGCCTGAAAAAAGAAAAAGAACCTCAGTGTCATGGGACAATATCAAGAGACCTCATACACATGCACGCTTGGAGTCCCCAAAGGAGAGGACATGAAGAATATGGAAGAGAAACTACTTCAAGAAAAAATGGACAAAATACTCCAGATTTGATAAAAATGTCAACCCATATGTCCAAAAACATTCAGCAAACCTGAAACAGGATAAAAAGAAACCCCAGTATGCAAAAGGAAATAACTGGACAGATTTGAAAGATATTAAAGAGATAATAAGCAAATATTATGGATAACTTTCACCAATAAAGTCCACAATTTACATAAAATCACCAAACAAAACATAACAAAAGTGACACAGGATTTTAGAAATTGAAAGCCATTCTAAAATTAAAAGGAAAAGTAGAGGACTTGAAAAACAAAGTCATCTTGAAAATGGAAAACTTATTCTGATTTCCAAATTTACTATAAAGCTACAGTAATCAATACAGTATTTGTCGATCAAAGGAGAGACAAAGAGATCAATTTAACAGAATAAGAGAATCCAGAAATAGACCTGTGTTTGGGTCAATTGACTTTCAAAAAAAAGTATTCCAGCAATTTAAGAGAGAAAGGACATTATTCTTAACAAATGCGAAGAAAAGGAATATCAAGATTGTCCTAATCAAATATTAAAATTAATTGAATATGGCTCATAAACATATATGCAAAAGCTAAAACTATTAATTGCTTTTAAGAAAAGAAAGAAAATATATTCAAACTTTAGATAGACAAAAATTTCTTTAAAAGGACACAAAAATAGAGAAAAAAAAATGACACATTGGGTTTATTTTATCAAAAGTAAAGGCTCCTAGGAGCTCTGGTGGTGTAGTGCCTAAGGCATTTGGCTGCTAACCAGAAGACTGGTGGTTCAAACCCACCAGCTGCTCCACAGAAGGAAGATGGGGTAATCTACTTCCACAAAGACTTACCACCTATGAAACACAATGCAGGTCACTATGAGTCAGAATTGACTCGATGTCCGTGAGTTTGGTTTGGTTTTGGTGAGTCAGAAAAAGAAAGGAGCTCTAGTGGTGTAGAGGTTAAGGCATTTGGCTTCTAACCAAAAGGTCAGTGGTTCAAACCCACCAGCTTCTCTGCAGAAGAAAGATGGGGAAATCTGCTTCTGTAAAAATGTATAGCCTTGGAAAGCCAAAGGGGGTCATTGTGAGTTGGAATCGACTCAATGGCAGTGAGTTTGGTTTGGTTTGCATCATAAAAAGAAGGAACCCTGTTGGCACAGTGGTTAAAGTACTTGGCTGCTAACTGAAAGGTCAGCACTCTGAACCCACCAGCTGCTGCTGGAGAAAGATGTGGCAGTATCCTTCCAGAAAGATTACAGCCTTGGAAACCTATGGGGCAGTTCTATTTTGTCTGTAGGTCTCTATGAATTGCAATCAACTTGATGGCAGTGGGTTTGTTTATTTGACTGCTAACCAGAAGGCTGGCAGTTCAAACCCATCAGCCACTCCTCATAAGGAAAGTTGGGCAATCTACTTCCATAGTGATACTGCCTCAGAAACCCAAGGAGGATTCACTATGAGTCGGATCTAACTCAACGGCTGTAAGAGTAAGAGTAAGAGTAAGAGTAGTCTTTTTTTTTTTTTTTTTTTAAGCCTGTTAGGAAAAAGAAAAGGCAAGCCATGGACTGGGAGAAATTATTCCTATATCTAACAAAAGACTTGTATTCAGAATGTCAAAAAAAAAAAAAAAAAAACCCTACAAATCAATAATTTAAAGAGAAAAGCAAATTAATAAAAATCAGGCCGAGACATGAACAGACACTACGCAAAAGAATATATATAATAGTCAATGACCTCATAGAAAGAGCTGACAAGTCTTTTCCAGGACATCATTAGTCATTAGGGAACCGCAAACTAAAGCTGCAATTAAATACCACTACTTACCTACAAAAATTGCTAAAATTTAAAAGGCATCATCAAATGTTGGCTGGGATCTGCAGCTAGCTGAACCTTCATATATTGCTGGTGAAAATGTAAGGAGACAGATATTTTGGAAAAGTCTTTGGCAGTTTCTTATAAAGTTAGTGTACATCTATCTTTTGGCCTAGTAATTCCACTTCTAGGTATTTATCCAAGGTAAATGAAAATACATGCCCAGGAGAAGACTTCTTCAAGAATAGTTTTAACAACTTGTTTTAATAGCCCCCATCTGGAAACAATCCAAGCGTCCATCAATGGAAGAATGTACAAATACATAATATAATATTCATTCCATGGCATACTAATCAGCCATGTAAATTATGAAGTACGGATTCCCACAGCCGCATGGATGAATGCCAACAACAGTTTGCTGAGTGACAGTAGTCAAACACTGATGTGAAGCCAAGACACTGGTTGCCTCTGGAGCAGTGGGGACTGAATGGGAAGGGGCATGAGGGAACATTCTGGGATGACAGAAATGTTCTATAAGTAAAACCTGTGAATGCTGGAACCTCTCTAAAGCTGAAAACTTTGATAGTTATCAGAGAAGGAAAACTCAAATATCTTCCACTAAAACGAGCAATAGCAAAGTAGTTAGACTGCACCCTGTCAAGAACAGGAAGCTTGCAAGACCTGGAGAAACTTGTTGAGTTCCAACTTGCACAGCTTTCATTGTATATTTTTTGGAATTTTTCATACATGGAAGTTTGAATTTGTGAAAACTTATTGAATTGTACTTTGAGAGTCTGTTTATTTCCCTTTATATAAATTTTACCTCAGCTAAAATAATCCAGTCTGTTTGACTCCAAAGACCATACTTTTTCTACCATACTATAGAGAATATTATAGGAGCTCTGGTAGTGCAGTGCTTAAGGCATTTGACTGCTAACCAGAAGGTTGGCAGTTCAAATCCACCAGCTGCTTTGAGGACGGAAGACTGGGCAATCTGCTTCCATGAAGATTTACTGCCTCAGAAACCCAAGGAGGGGGGATAGCGATGAATCAGAATCGATTTGATGGCAGTGGGTTTCATTTGCTTTTGTTATACAGAATATTAAGCAAAAAGTTACCAATGAGGAATTTCACCACTATGCAACCATCTAGAGAAGAGAAGGAAATTCCCTGTCAGATGGGCATGAGTGAGCAAGGTGTTTATAAAATACAAAGATGACAGAAATATTTATAATTATTAAACAAAACCCACTAGCCACTCCTCAGAAGAAAGACTGGGCAATCTACTTCCATGGAGGCACTGCCTTGGAAATCCAAGGAGGGGTTGCTATGAGTTGGAACTGACTTGACAGCAGTGAGTTTTTTTTCTTTTTGGTTTATTATTATAATCTGTCACAGCAATCTTACCCCCTAGAGATTGAGAAGCCCCAGCTATGTGGGGTTTGGAAACAGCGAGCATTGATAGTTATCTATTGCCATACAAGAAAATTACTACAAACTAAAGGGCCTAAACAATGAATATTATTCTCTCACAGCTCCCATGGGGCAGAAATCTAGAAGTGGCTTAGCTGGGTGGTTCTGGCTCAGGGTGTCGGGTGAAGTTGCAGTCAAGCTGTCAGATGAAATGACAGTCATCTTGAGCTAGAGCACCCACTTCCAAATTCATCCACATGGTTGTTAAGTGGCCTCGGTTCCTCACTGTTGGTGGGAAGTCTTAGTTCTTTCCAACTGGGTCCATCCAGAGCAGCCTGCTTGAGTGTCCTCATGGCATGGCTGTCAGCTTCCCCCAAGAGATTGAGCATAAAAGTGAAATGGAAGCAGGCATGCCTTTCACATCTTGATCTCAGAAGTGACATGCCACCACTTCTGCCATATTTTGTTGATTACACAATCTAGTCCTGGTACACATGGATGAGGACTACACAGTGTGAACACCAAGAAGTGGGAATCACTGATGGCTGGCTTGCTGTTAGCAGCAGTCAAATCAGGCCCTGCTCATAGCAAACCCATGCACAACAGAATGAAATTCTACCAGATTCTGAGCCATCCTCATAATTGGTTGTGGATCATATTATTGTGTTTCAAAGCATTTTCACTGGCTGATTTTTGGAAGTAGATTGCCAGACATTTTTTCCTAGTCTGTTTTAATCTAGAAGATCTAATGAAACCTGTCATGCATCACAACAATACACAAACCTCCAAAGACAAATGGGGGGGAGTGGCCATGCATGAGGCACATTGGCTGGGAATCAAACCCCAATCTCCCACATGGAAGATGAGAATTCTCCTTGATCCACACTCATTAGATGGGTGATTTAGGACAAGTTACCTATGCTCTTTCAATGAAATGGAAAGGACTAATTATATTTATTCAAAGAATTAAATAGGTTATGTTTGAAGTTTCATAGAACAGAGCTTGGAATGGGGTAAGTTTTCATTAATATTATCTTAAAACACAGATAACCTAGTATAGTCATAAAATACAGGTTCCAGTAAGATGGCGGAATAAGCAGACAAACTACACAGACCCTCTTCAACAAAGAAAAGGTGAACCAATTAATGAAGATACAGAAGATAATCCTGGAGCCTTGAGCTTTGAAAGAAAGGATACAGAAGTGGACTAAACTCCAACTAGAAGAAAAACCTGCGTGAAAACACCGAAAAAGGAGACATAGGAGCTGTGGTCAGTCAGCGATCCTGATGGCACAGACAGCTTGGATATTGCCAAGTGGAGTTAGGACCTAAAAATTAACCAAAAATTTGGCCCTGCCAGCCAGGGGCTGCATGGAGGAGTGCACTGGTGGCTGGTGAATAAAAGAGAAAGCAGCGAAGATGGAGACGGCTGAGCTGTGGACTTTTGCCTGTCTGGAGGGTGCAGCCATTTTGAATGTTTATAAGTGGTTCTGCCATTTTGGATATTTAAAGCAACAACATTCTCTCAGATTCAAGGGACCTTAGAATAGGCTCCACTTGCCAGGAACCACAAGGACATTCCAGATGCCAACCACTGGGAAGGTGCAAAATTCCCCTTGTTACTCTTAGACTCCACACCCTCTTGGTGAACGGAGGTACAGCCACCCCTCCCTCCCACCCAGCTTCTGGACCAGCGGGAATTTCATCCTAGTCTGTGTACTCAGACGGAACCCTGGTACCCTGCCCCATCCTGTCCAGATTTTTTTTTTTTTTTTTCGGTATGTTTGTTTTTGTCTGTTTTAAAATTATTGCTATTTTTATTTTTTTGTTTTCATCCTTTTTATTAATATTTTTTATTGTTCCCTTCCCAGCTTCTACTTTTCAGCTTTTTCTCTCTTCCCATTTCTTTCTTTCTTGTGTTTAACCCAATTCCTTGTTTTTCTTTTTACATTTATCCCATTGTTTTCTTCATTATTCTCCTATCTACCTTTTTTCTCTTATCGCTCCTTCCCCAGATATTGTGGATTTTTTTTATTGTTGTTAGTTTTTTCTCCCTCTTTTTGGTGATTGCTCCTGTGTGTTTATGTGGTGTGGTTTTTGTTCACTTGCTTTTACTTTTTTGATGGTTTCTCAATCATCGTTTTTGTCTAACTAAGTGGGAGACAGCAACCATGCCTACATGATGCAACCACACCCACACCTCCTGCAGCTCCACTTACTGAGTGAGAGCCACTACTTCCTTTCCCACCAACTGGATAGGGATAAACAAACACCAAGAAGATTCTGATTCCCCCTTAACTGTTCTTCACAAACAGTTATCAAAGATCTAAATACAACAACATCACAATGTCTTGGAGACAACAGACCATCACAGTCCACACAAAAAAGCAAGATAATGTGGAGAAAGAAGGGAGCAAGATACAGACCCAGAAGACATCTCTTAAGAAGCAGTAGCATTAGAACTCCCTGATAAGGAATTCAGAAGAATTATATTTAGGTACCTTCAAAGAATTGAGAGACAGATCAAAGAAAACACTGACAAAATTGAGGAAAACACAGACAAAACCCTAGAACAATTTCAGAAGAAAATACAAGAACAAAATGAAAAATTAGAAAAGATACAAAATCTACAGGTAGAAATCCACAAGATTAATACAATTAATACTAAGTTTTCAGAAATAGATAACACATTGAAAGGGCAAAGGAGTAGAATCGAATCAATGGAAGACAGAATTAATGAGATTGAAGACAAAATACCTGAATACTTCTTTGGAAAGGGATCAATCAGAAAAAAAGATCAAAACAAAATGAAGAAAGCCTAAGGTTCATGTGGAACACCATCAAAAGGAATAACCTACATGTAATCGGAATTCCATAACAGGAAGAGAAATAGAAAACCACTGAGAAAATTGTCCAAGATTTGTTAGAAGAGAACTTCCCAGATATGGTGAAAAATGAGAATGTATCAATTCAGGAAGTCCAACAAACCCCAAACAGGATAGATCCCAAAAGAAAATCACCAAGACACATCATCATCATACTCACCAAAACCCAAGACAAAGAAAGAATCCTGAAAGCATGGGGAAAATGAAAAGTTACCTACAAAGGACAACCAATAAGAATAAGCTCTGACTTCTCAGCAGAAACCATGTAAGCAAGAAGGCAACAGGATGGTGTACATAAAACCCTGAAAGAGAAAAATTTCTAACCCAAATTATATACCCAGCAAAATTGTCCTTCAAATATGATGGTGAAATTAGGAGATTTCCAGATAAGCAGAAATTAAGGGAATTAGTTAAAACCAGACCGACCTTATAAGAAATACTAAAAGGAATCTTCTGAACAGAGAACAAATAATAGCAAACAACAACCATTAATACAGAAGATGACATAACCCCAAAACCAATACAGCTATGGACGTATCCAAAGTAAAATAAGCTTACAAGATTGTAAACAGGGAACCAGAGACATCAATTGGCAAATGAGGACAAGTACAAATCAAAAAGAGGAGAAAAACAGTGTAGTAACAGAACTTCTAAATGGTGAGGAAGTCAAGAGAGTTGCAAGATAGAATGGACTTTTCTAAACTCAGGAAGAAAATTATAATCATAGGGCAACCTCAAAGAAAAATGACAAACCTTCACATCACAATAAAAAAGGACAAGCAAAAATATTTAGCAAACACTAAACAATAGCAACAAAGGAAATGATAACATGATTCATAAACATAATGAGCTCAGCACAGAAAATTATATGGAACAAAGAAACCAGGAACACCATGAAAGAACACATAACAAATGACAGCCACCAATTCGTACTTGTTGATAATTACACTGAATGTCAATGGATTAAATGCACCACTCAAGAGACGGAGAGTTGCTGACTGGGTAAAAAGCATAACCCATCAATATGCTGTCTACAAGAGACACACCTTAGAGACAAAGACAAAAACAGACTAAAACTCAGAGGGTAGAAAAAGATTTATCAAGCAAATGGCAACTGAAAAAGAGCAGGAGTGCCAATATTAATTTCTGATCAAATTGACTTTAAGACAAAAATCACCATATGAGACAAGGAAGGACATTATGTAATGATTAAAGGATCAATTGAACAAGAAGATATAACCATAATAAATATCCATGGACCCAATGAAAGAACCTCAAAATACATAAATCAGACTTTAAAAGAGTTGAAAAGCCAAATAGATGACTCCACAGTCATAGTGGGAGACTTTAATACACCACGTTCAATGAAAGATAGAACAGCTGGAAAGAAACTCAAGAAAAATGCAGAAGAACTAAATAATACAATCCACCAACTTGACCTTATAGACATCTACAGAGCACTTCACCCAACAGCAGCACAGTATACATTCTTTTCCAGAGCACATGGAACATTCTCCATGATAGACCATATGTTAGGCCATAAAACAAGCCTTAATAAATTTAAAAACATTGAAATACTACAAAACATCTTCTCAGATCATAATGCTATCAAATTAGAAATCAACAATTGGGATATCAATGGAAAAAGCAAAATGGGAGACATCACAATAGAATCAACTGAAATAAAAAGGATACTATCAGGATACTTTGGAAGGAAGATGGGGCAATCTACTTCTGTAGTGATACTGCCTCGGAAACCCAAGGAGGAGTCACTATGAGTCGGGTCTGATTTGACAGTACATAACAACAACAACATCAGGATACTGTGAAGAACTGTACTCCAACAAATTTGAAAATCTGGAAGAAACGGACAGTTTCTGGAAACACATTTCTTACCTAAACTAACACAGAGTGAAGTGAAAAAGTTGAACAGATCCATAACAAAAGAAGAAATTGAACATGTCATTAAAAAATCACCATAAAAAAAAGTCCTGGCCCAGATGGTTTCACCAGAGAATTCTACCAAATATTCAGAGAAGAACTGACACTAATTCTACTCAAACTACTCCAAAATATAGAAAAGGATAGAATCCTCCCAAATACATCTTATGAAACAAGCATAACCTTGATACCAAAACCAGGCAAAGACATCACTCAAAAGGAAAACTGCAGACCAATATCCCTCATGAATATAGATGCAAAAATCCTAGCCAGTAGAGTCCAACAACATATCAAAAAACTAATTCATTATGACCAAGTGAGGTATGCAAGGATGGTCCAACATTAGAGAAACAATCATTGTCATCCACCATATAAATAAAACAAAGGAAAAGAACCACGTGATCACATCGATTGATGCAGAAAAGGCATTTGATAAAATCCAACACCCATTCCTGATCAAAACTCTCAGCAAAATAGGAATAGAAGGGACATTCCTCAATATAATAAAGGGCATCTATGCAAACCCAACAGCCAACATTACTCTCAATTAAGAGAGACTGAAACCATTCCCCTTGCAAACAGGAACCAGACAAGGATCCCCTCTATCACCACTTCTATTCAACATTGTACTGGAAGTCCTAGCCAGGGCAAGAGGCAAGAAAAGGAAATCAAATGCATCCAAATTGGTAAGGAAGAATTCAAACTATCCCTATTTGCTGATGATATGATCCTATACCTAGAAAACCCAAGAGACTCAGTAAAAAAATCTAATCTACTGGAACTAATTGAGAGATTTAGCATTGGGGCAGGATACATGATCAATATCCAAAAATCAGTTGGATTCCTCTACACCAGCAAAGAGATTGCTGAAAAAGAAATAAGGAATTCAATACCATTTACAATAGCTATCAAAAAAAAAAATATTTGGGAATAAATCTTACCAGGGACACAAAAGACCTATACAAAGAAAACTATAAAAGACTACTTCAAGAAACCATAAGAGATCTACATAAATGGAAGAACATACCATGCTCATGGATAGGAAGATTAAACATTGTGAAAATGTCAATTCTACCCAAAACAATCTATACATTCAATGCAATCCTAATCAAGATCCCATCAACATTCTGTAAGGATATGAAAATCCAATCCCTAACTTTATATGGAAAGGAAAGAGACCTCAGATAAGCAAAGCATTATTGAAGAAAAACAACAAAGTAGGAGATCTCACACTCACAGATCTTAAAACCTACTATACAGCCACAGTAGTTAACACTACCTGGTATTGGTACAATGACAGACACATAGATCAATGGAAGAGAATTGAGAACCCAGAAATAGATCCATCGACCTATGGTCAGCTGATCTTTGACAAAAGGCCAAAATACATTAAATAGGGAAGAGATTGTTCAACAAATGGTGCTGGCAAAACTGGAGATCCATTTGCAGAAAAATGAAACAAGATCTGTACCTCATACTATACATAAAAACTAACTCCAGATAGATCAAAGACCTAAATGTGAAATCTAAAACTATAAAGTTCTTCAAGTAAAAACTAGGAGCAAATTTAGGGGCCCTAATACATGGCATAAATAGACTAGCAAGCATAACCCAAAATGCGCAAACCACAGAAGAGAAACTAGATGAATGGGACCTTCTAAAAATTAAATTTTTATGTGTTTCCAAAGACTTCTCCAAAGGAGTCAAAAGAGAACCTACAGATTGGGAAAAATATTTGACAGCGACGTATCTGACAAGGAACTTATCTCTAGAATTTATAGAAAACTGCAACACCTCAACAGCAAAAAGACAAATAATCCAATTAAAAAATGGGCAGAAGACATGAATAGACACTTCACCAAAGAGGATATTCAGGTGGCCAACAAACATGAAGAAATGCTCACGATCATTAGCCATAAGAGAAACGTAAAAACGAGATACCATCTTGCCCCAGCACTAATAGCAAATGTCAACAAGACAGAACAGAACAAATGCTGGTGAGGATGTGGAGAGACTGAGACTCTCATACACTGCTGGTGGGACTGTAAAATGGTATAACCACTGTGGAAAGCAGTGTGGTGATTCCTTAAAAAGTTGGAATTAGAAATACCATTTGATCCAGTCATTCCATTACTAGAAATATATTCTAAAGAAGTGAGAACCAGGACAAGAACAGACATACGCACACCCATGTTCATTGCAGCACTATTTACAATAACCAAAAGATGGAAATATCCTAGGTGCTCATCAGCAGAAGAATGGAAAACCGAACTATGATACCTACACACAATGGAATACCATGCAACCCTAAAGAATAATGTAGAATCTGCAAAACACCGCATAACATGAATGAACTTGGAGAACATTATGCTGAGTGAAATAAGTCAGTCACAGAAGGACAAATGTTTTATTAGTCTGTAATTGTAAAAAGTCAAGGAGAGGTTTATATATATGGAAGGAAATTTTCTTTATGGTTACCAGGGGTGGGAGCAGAGAGGAGGGAAAGGAATACTATTAGATAGGTAGAGACAAGTATTCATTTGAGTGAAGAGAAGGGCAACGTACCAAATGTGAGTGATCAACATGGTGGCATTGAAGAAGAGGAAGACATGGAGAGGTGCATGCGAGTTACAGACTACAAAGATGAACCTTTTGCACATACAATACTGCATTGTCATTGAAGGCAAGCATTGATATATAGGAGGATAGATGGGTGGACAGGCTGTACTATTAGATATGTCTATGTAGTGGGGAGTGTGCCCGTGACCATGTATAGGGTTGGCAGACAATGTTTTTACAAGTGTATTGGTATGTTCTGTAAGAATTCCCAGGTATATAGTAGAGCTGACAAGGAACAAGGTTGTCACTTCCTGGCCACAGCCAGCTACCCAGAGGGAGCGAGTACTTGGACCCATGGGCTCAGGACCATAGTTGCAGGGGACATCAAGCTCAATTGGCATAACATACTACACAAAAACATTGTTCCACATCCTCCTTTGGTGAGTAGTGACTGGGATCTTAAAAGCTTGCAAGCAGCCATCTAGATGCAACGATGGGTCTCTCCTCATCCAGAGCGAAGAAGAATGAAGAAAACCAAAGATTCATGGAAACAATTAGTCCAAGCATCTGGTACACCATGTGATCTTCAGCCTATACAACTATGAGACCAGAAGAACTAGATGGTGCCCAGCTACCACTGTCAAGCACTCAGAAGGGGATCTATGTAGGAGATCCTGGATAGAGTGGGACAACAATATGGAACAAAACTCAAAAATCATAACATAAAAGGGACTAGGTTTGCTGGTCTGATAGAGCCTGATGGAACCACTGAGACTATGGCCCCTAGCTGCCCTTCAGGTCTGGAATGGAACCCACTCCTGTGGCTTCTAGCCAAACAAAAGACAGGCATATGAGCTGAACATTTACAGCAGGTAGATACACTCTTCGGAGAAAACAATCATGGGAGAATAGAAGGGTTGTGTATGCACAGGGAGATATCTCGGGCGGCAGGAGTCCATGGGAGGGAAGGATATAGGGAAGAGGTAACTATGGGGAGGAAGCGGGAGGGGAGCTTTATGTTTCATTATGGTAAATTGTAGTCAGTGTCATTAGACAAAGTGTATGTGAGCTGCTGAATGGAAAGGGAATTTGCTCTGTAAACTTTCACCCAAATCACAATTAAAGTTAAAAAACAAAAAACCCAACCCACTGCCATCCAGTTGATTTCAACTCATAGCAAACCTAGAGGATCGAGCAGAACTACCCCATCAGGTTTCCAGGTTATAAATCGTTACAGAAGCAGCTGCCTTATCTTTCTCTCAGGGAGCACCTGGGGGGCTCCAATACTTGACCTTTTTGTTAGCAGCTGAATGCCTTAACCACTATGCCACCAGAGTTCCAGTATAATCATAGGGAACATGAAGTCTCACTCTCATGTCCACATGTTGTTGTTGTTATGTGCCGTCGAGTCAGATCCGACCCATAGTGAACTTAAATACCCTTCCACTGGCCCCCAATCTATGTGTCAGCTTTTTATAATGGCACCCTTTTCTAATGTGGACCCCTGGAATTGGTGCTTTCTATAACCACCTCATAATGAGAAGCTTCCCTGTTTTTTTTTTTTTTTTAAATTCCATATGTTTGGTATCTCCCCGCTACCCCACCCCTGCTTCCCCCATTAGACTGTGAGCTCCCTTGTAGGAATCCTGTGCTTTAATCTCTGAATTACCCACAGCTACTCTTTGAAGTTCGTATTGATTGTAACATAGCCAGTGCTCAGTGTTTACTGGCTAAACACGTTTTACAAGCAGAAGAGCCAGAAGGTGATGGGAACTGTCATAAGTTGCATCCATCATTATTGCTCTGATGATGCTGTATAACAACCACAAACTCAAAGTCATGCAACAGCCACGACTTACTCTCTTGTCCTTGGGTCTGCAGGTCAAGTAGGAATTCGTTGATCTTAGCTGGGCTTGTCTGGTCAGCTCTGCTTCAGGCTGTAGCCAGTTGCACCCAGCTCCTTGCACAATCTAGGCTTGGGTCTGTTCCGCTGCGACCTGAGCTGAGGATGGTGGTTATCTGGTGAAACTCTTCTCAGGCAATGGCAGAAGCAGAAGAGGCAAAATTGAACCATGTGATGCATTTTAAGCCTCTTCTTGCTTCATGAATGCTGCCATTCAATTTGTCAAACCAGGCTGCAGGATTGAGCTCTAGGTCAAGGGGCAGGGAAGTGTATCCTCTGCTTTCAGTGGGAGAAATTTTAAAGTCACATGGAAAAGGGCATGAGCAAAGGGAAAGATGAAAATTGGGGTCAGTCGATCTACTCTTTGGGACACAAAGTAAGAAGTACCATCAAAGAACAAAGTACTGCTGGGAGGATCTGTCTTGCTGGGGATATCTGAGTAGTGTTCTTTCATTTCTAGGACTAGAAACAACTGAGGAATGACTTAAACTGGAAATCTGCATTCATGTGATGTGATACAAAGACAAGCACCCATTCAACCTTATTTTCCTCCACCAACTTGTGGCCCTTCAACTCTTTGACCTTCGCTGAGCCTCTTTACCCTCAGAGGTAGAGAGAGTTAACCCGCCCAGGTGGAACATAAATTAACTAATAGGTGATTAGTTGACACTACTAAGTGCTTGATGTTTGTTTTCCCTTCTGTCCCACTAGAGGGACGGGAAGGGTAGAAGGAGTTTGAATTTTCCAGCAAACTTCAAATACCTGGACTTGGGCAGGGAAGAAAAAGACGCAATGACAGAATCTGCCCTAACATCACCTTCTTGTTGCTTAATGACAGATGAGTGATCAGCTGTCATCTATTTTGGGTACTAAAACACTAAGTTATAGCCATGGAAACATAATTATAATGACTAATGAAATGAAAGAGCTTTCTGAAATCTTTCTGAATTAATTGAAGTTCTAAATTTCTACCTTTTCACTCAGTTCACATAAGCAATAGTCAAAAACTGTACCACATGTCTTATTTTCTTCCAAATCAAATCAGGGAGTTGCTTGTGGTAATTTTGTCAAAATGAATGAATGAAATCCTCTCTAACTTTATTCTCAATGTGTAACTTCTATTTTTTTCCTAAAGCAGTGGGATCTAGTGCACTAAGGCAATCTGGTGTTTAACCTTGTTTGCTGGTATCCTAGTAAAGTCTATGAGCACTTCTATAGCTACCAAGAAGGATAATCTGGGCTCAATAAATACTTCTTCTTCTTCTTTTTTTTTTTTCATTGTGATTTGGGTGAAAATTTACAGAGAAAATTCACTTTCTATACAGCAATTCTCATACACTTTGTCTCATGACATTGACTACAATTTACCGCAATGCAACAGCTTCCCTCCCGCTTCCTCTGGATAATTACCACTTCCCTGTGGCCCTTTCTCCGTGCACTCCTACCCCCTGAGCTGCCTCCCTGTGCATAAACAGCCCTTCTTTCTCCCATGATTGTTCTCTCCAAGGAGTGTATCTGCCTCAGGTAAATGTTCAACTCATATGCCTGTCTTTTGCTTGGCTGGAAGCCACAGGTTTGAGTTCAGTTTCAGAGCTGAAGGGCAGCTAGGGGCCATAGTCTCAGTGGTTCCACCAGCCTCTATCAGACCAGCAAACCTGGTCCCCTTCCCTTTTTTTTTGTTGCCAAATGATTTTGAGTTTTGTTCCACATTGTTCTCCCTCTCTATCCAGGATAATCTTAAGTGGATGCTTGAATAAATAAATTATAGGGGCTAGGTCATCAGTCTCTACTAGGAAATCTAAAACATTTCTGAAGACTCATCAGATAATTCTCACTGGAGCATGGCCCATGGAACCAGAAGGAGTGCACCCTCAAGTCAGACAGTGTCTCCTGGAGAAAATGCACAAGTTTGGGTGGAGAAAGACTGGGTCCTGGTTCTGATCTGTTTTCAATTTCCTGTATGAACTTCAACAAGCTTTGGAGTCTCTTTGAGGCCCTGCTTCCTCATCATTAAAACGAGACCCTGCAACCAAACTGAGGATGCTCAACTACAAGGTCCACAAGCCCCTTGCTCTTGTTAGTTGACGCCAGTCAATTCCTACTCAAGGTGGCCCTACGTGTGCAGAGGAGAACTGCTCCATGGAGTTTTCATGACTGCATTTTCAGAAGGAGATCACCAAGCCTGTCTTCTGAGGCACCTCTGGATGAGTTCGAATCACCAACCTTTGCAACCAGTGGTCAAGCACTTACCCATTTGCACCACCCAGGGTCTCCTCCACAGCCTATGTGCATGTCCACTTTACCTTACTTTAGAGTAGTAAGCTTTCACTAACTTTTTACAATGTTCTTGACTCCAACAACAACAAACACTGATTAGTCCCAGGTAACTCTGACAGTCTGGAAGATCACTGTACTGGTCAAGATTTGCCGTGGCTATACGAAACACTCCAGCTGTGCAGTGTCCAGTTGGTAGAAAGGCAAAGAGGCCACATTTTCTGACCTCCTCTAACCCCACAACAGGAAGACAGAATCACCATCAGTAGCCCAAGGCTTATTTGTGCAAGGCCAGACATGCTGCCTCCCTCCAGCCCTTTCACCAACTGTTCCTCCTCAAGCACCCACCACCTCTTTCCTGAGTTTGATAATTCGCTGCAGTGGCCACACAGAACTCACAGATTACAGGGTTTATTAGGGAACCATCAGGCTATAATTCAAGTTCAGGAAAAACACTCAGTCTCTCTCCCAGCCCTCTGTCTCTCAGCCAACAGTCTCTCACAGTCTCTCTCCCATGCAGTGCGTTTCCCTGGGTGTCTCACTCAGCAATGCATGTCTCTTGCGTCTCTTTCCCAGCAGCATGTGTCTCTTTTAGTAGCACATCTTCCTCAACCAGCAGTCAGAGAAAGAGAGTTCTGCCTTTAGGAGGCCTCCTTTTGAGCCCAGCAGAGTGGCCAAACCAACCAATCATAACATCAGAATTCCAAGCACCTGAGAGAGAGCACGGGAACCTCCCAGAACATTGTTTTGTGCCACTCCCAACAGAAATACCCCAGGTAGACAACTTTAGCAATCAGGAGCTCCTCAGTTGCTCACAGGAAATTCCACCATGGAGTTTCCAAAGCCTTATGGGTAGAAAAGGCACACTAAGTAATTTACTACACCGCATCAGTGTAGTCCAGGATATAGCCCATGAGAACCTTGACTAAGGAAGAGGCAGCACAAAAGGGAAAGGGCTTTACCTTCTCTGTGGTTTTATGCATGTTATTTAACATCTCTCAGCCTAGGTTTCCTTATTGGGAAAGCAGAGCTAATAACACAATTCTCATAGGGCTTTTGTGGGAATATACAAAAATATATGCAGAGAGATTGACATACACCCAGCATGGTAGATAATCAACATGTTACTCCATTTCTCTTCTCCCTCCCCTTAACCAACACATCTCTCCCAGCTCACCATCCTCTCCTCCCCACCTATGGCCCCCAGTTCACATACACACTTAATTTCATTGGCCAGTATTAGGAAAATCCACCTCTTTTACTATATACTTCAGAATAATAGGACCTGTCAAGATCAATGAGTTTTTAAACATCTAGAAAACTAAGATGTTTTCTAGGAGAGCTCTGGTGGTGTAGTAGCTAAAGCATTGTGCTGCTAACCAAAAGGTTGGCAGTTCAAATCCACCAGCCACTCTGAAGGAATAAGATGAGGAAGTCTGCTTCGATAAAGATTTATAGCCTTGGAAGCCCTCTGGGGCAGTTCTCTTCTGTCCTATAGGGTCACTGTGAGTTGGAATCAACTCTATGGCAGTGGGTTTGATTTGATTACTAAAATATTTGGAAATGAAAGCTATCATAGATCAACTACTCCTTCTATAGACAGACATGAAGAACCAGAAATGTAAAGTAGTTTCAAGGTTGCACAGGTTGAAGTTTTAGAGCTGTCCTGATTTATACCCCACTGTTGATTCCATAACCACCACCTATTTCTTCCTGCAGGTCTGGAAACTAGCCCCATGTGGGATGTGATGGGACTGTCACACAGAGATTTTAATGAAACATTCATGATAAGCAATATGAATCAGCTAGGCAAGGTACAGCAGAAACTTTGGAACAATATCGATGATGTACAACATACAAACTGTGTGCCAGGGACTCAGCCCCTTACTTTACTTCCATCATTCCATTTCAATCTCATCATTATTACCATTTGACAGATTAAGAAATTGAGCCTCAGAGAAGTAAGATAATTGCTTGTAAGTGATAGGATTCAAATATATTAAAACATTAAACAAGTTTCACTAACTAGCTCCTCTGATGATTTATTGTATGTTAGATACTCTACTAGACACTAGATGAGTCTGACTATAAACTCCCCTCTGTCTTACTCTAAAATCCATGCTCTTAACCACTGCTCGTTGTTGTTGTTATGTGCCGTCGAGTTGTCTCCGACCCATAGCAACCTTATGTACAACAAAACAAAACACTACCAGGGCCTGTGTCAACCTCACTATCCCTACTCTACCTGAGCCCATAGCCACTGTGTCTATCCATCTCATTGAGGGCCTTCCCCTCTTTCATTGACCCTCCACTTTACCAAGCATGAGATCCTTCTCCAGGGAATGGTCCCTTCTGACAACATGACCATTGTAGGTGAGACAGAGTCCGGCCCTTTTCGCTTCCAAGGGTCATTCTGGCTGCACTTTTTCCAGGACAGATTTGTTAGTTCTTTAGCAGTCCATGGTACTTTCAGCATTATTCACCAACACCACAACTCAAAAACATCAACTCCTCTTTGATCTTCTTTATTCATTTTCCAGCTCTCACATACATTTGAGGTGATTGAAAATACCATGACTTGGGTTAGGCACATCCTACTCTTCAAGGAGATATCTTTCCTCTTCATCACTTGAAAGAGGTCTTTTGCAGCAGATTTTTATCCAATGCAATACATCTTTTGATGTCTTGGCTGCTGCTTCCATTGGTGTTGGTTGTAGAACCAACTAATATGAAGTCTTTGACAACTTCAGTCTTTTCTCCATCTATCATGATGCTGCTTATTGGTCTAGTTGTGAGGATTTTTGTTTTGCTTATGTTAAGGTGTAATCCATACTGTAGACCATAGTCTTTAATTTTCATCAGTAAGTGCTTCAAGTCATCCTCACTTTCAGTGAGCAAAGTTGTGTCATCTGCATATCGCAGGTTGTTAATAAGCCTTCCTCACATCCTGATGCCATGTTCTACTTCATATAGTCCAGATTCTCAGATTATTTGCTCAGCATACAAGTTGAATAAGTATGGTGAAAGGACAGAACCCTGATGCACTCCCTTCCTGATTTTAGACCATGGACTGTCCTCCTTGTCCATGTACAGGTTCCCCATGAGTACAATTGTGTCATCCATAATTTGTTATGATCCACACAAACAAATGCCTTTGCATAGTCCATATAAGACAAGTAAACATCTTTCTGATATTCTTTGCTTTGAGCCAAGATCCATCTGACATCAGCTATGATATCCCTTGCTCCACATCCCCTTCTGAATCCAGCTTGCATTTCTGGAAGTTCTCTGTCAATATACTGCTGCAACCATTTATGAATTACTTACATGTGATATTAATGATATTGTTTGATAATTTCTACATTCTGTGGGATCACTTTTCTTTGGAATGGGTACAAATATGCGTCTCTTTTAGTCATTGACCAGGTAGCTATCTTCCAAATCTCTTGGCACAGTCAAGTGAGTGCCTCCAGTGAGGCATCGTTTGTTGAAACATCTCAATGGGTATTCCTTCAATTCCCGGACCCCTGTTTTTTGCCAATTCCTTCAGTGCAGCTTTGACTTCTTCCTTCAATGCTATTAGTTCTTGATCTTATGTCACCTCCTGAAATGGATGATCATCTACCAATTCTTTTTGATATAGTGACTCTGTATTCTTTCCATCTTCATTTGACATTTCCTGCATCATTCAACATATTGCCCATGGAATCTTTCAGTATTGCAATTTGAGGCTTAAATTTTTTCCTCAGTTCTTTCAGATTGAGAAATGCCAAGTGTGTTCTTCCCTCTTGGTTTTCTAACTCAGACTTTTGGCACATTTCATTATAATAATTGGCTTTGTCTTCTCGAGCTGCTCTTTCAAATCTTCTGTTCAGCTATTTTATCCTATTGATTCTCCCATTTGCTTTAGCTACTCTCCCTTCTAGGGCAAGTTTCAGAGTCTCCTCTGACATCCACTTTGGTCTTTTCTTCCTTTCCTGTCTTTTTAATGACCTTTTGCTTTCTTCATGGATGATGTTCTTGATGTCATCCCACAATTCTTCTGGTTTTTTGTCATTGGCATTCAATGCATCAAATCTATTCTTTAGATAGTCTCCAAATTCAGGAGGGATAAAATCAAGGTCAAATTTTGGCTCTTGTGGACTTACTTTAATTGTCTTTAGTTTCAACTTGAATTTGCATGTAAGCAGTTGATAGTCTGTTCCATAATCAGCTCCTGGCCTTGTTTTGGCTGCAGATATTGAGCTTCTCCCTTGCCTCTTGCCACAGATGTAGCCAATCTGATTCCTGTGTATTCCATCTGGTGAAGTCCATGTATATAGCTGCTGTTTGTGTGTTTGGAAAATAAAAAAGGTATTTGCAATGAAGAAGTCGTTGGTCTTGCAAAATTCTATCATGTGATCTCCAGGGTCATTTCTATCACCAAGACCATATTTTCCAACTACTGGTGATTCTTCTTTGTTTCCAACTTTTGCATTCCAGTTACCAGTGATAACACATCTTGATTGGATGTTTGGTCGATTTCAGACTGCAGAAGTTGGTAAAAATCTTCAATTTCCTCATCTTTGGCTTTCATGATTGGTGTGTAAGTTTGAATAACAGTAATATTAACTGGTCTTCCTGTTAGGCATATGGATATTATCCCGTCACTGACAGCATTGTACTTGAGGATAGACCTTGAAACATTCTTTGTGATAATGAATGTCATGCCATTCCTCTTTAATTTGTCATTCCCAGTATACTAGATCATATGGTTGTCTCATTCAAAATGACCCAAACTGGTCCATTTCAGCTCACTAATGCCTAGGATATCAGTCTTTATGTATTCCATTTCATTTTTGGCAACTTCTAATTTTCCTAGATTCATACTTCATACATTCCATGTTCTGATTATTAATGGGTATTTGAAGCTGTTTCTTCTTATCTGGAGTTGTGCCCCATCAGCAATAGGAGGTCCTGAAAGCTTTACTCCATCCACATCATTAAGGTCAGCTCTATTTCGAGGAGGCAGCTCTTTCCCAGTCATATTTTGAGTATCTTCTGACCTGAGGGGCTCATCCTCTGGCACTATATCAAACAATGTTTCAGGGTTATTTTTTAGTAATGTATCAGACAGTGTTTACCACTATTCATAAGGTTTTCACCGGTCAATTCTTTGAGAAGTGGATGGCCTCTTCCTTCTGAGTCTGTCTTAGGCTGGAAGCTCTGCTGAAACCTGTCCATCATGGCCAACTCTGTTGGCACTTGGAACACTGGTGGCACAGCCTCCGACCTCACAGCAACACACAAGCCACCACAGGATGACAAACTGACAGATGAGTTTGTCTCTGTTGGCTGTTCCAAACTGCTCCATTCCCACTTTCCAGCCTTCCCCACCAGTTCTGGCCCTCCAAAAAGCCATCTGCTCACTCATAGTAAACTTTGTTGAAAACCTCATGTACTGGACATGTTATGGATTGAATTGTGTCCCCCCAAAATATGTGTTGTAAATCCTAACTCCCTATACTCGTCAATGTAATCCCTTCTGGGAATAAGGGTTTCCATTTTTATGTTAATGAGGGCATATTAGTATAGAGTGTGTCTTAAGCCAATCACTTCTGAGACAGAAAAGAAACAGATTAGGAGCAGAAGTATGGAAGCATAACTGGAGAAAGAGTAATGGGACATGGAGATCACCAAGGACCCGAGGAAGAGAAGATGAAAGAGATAAGAATTTTCCCCTAAAAGTGGACTGAGACAGGATTTTCCTAGGTGGTGGATGAATTCAGACTACTAGCCTCCTAAATTGTTAGAAAGGAGCCCTGGTGGTTAGGTGTCTAAGAGCTAGGCTGCTAGTCTGAATGTTGATGATTGAGAACCCACCAGGAACTTGTTGGGGAAAAAGACCTGACTATCTACTTTTGTGGGAGCTCTGGTAGCACAGTGGCTAAAGCATTTGACTGCTAACCAGAAGGCTGGCGGTTCAAACCCACCAGCCACTCCTCGGAAGGAAGGTTGGGCAATCCTACTTCCGTAGTGATACTGCCTTGGAAACCCAAGGAGGGGTCGCTATGAGTCGGGGCCGACTTGACGGCACACAACAACAACAACAACAACAACAACAACCTACTTTTGTAGAAGCCCTGGTGGCATAGTGCCTAAGGCATTTGACTGCTACCCAGAAGGCTGGCAGTTCAAACCCACCAGCCACTCCTCTGAAGGAAGGTTGAGCAATCTACTCCCATAGAGATACTGCCTTGGAAACCCGAGGAGGGATCACTATGAGTCAGCTCCAACTCGATGGCAGTGAAGTGTTCTTTTTTTTTTTTTTCAATCTGCTTTTGTAAAAATTTGTTGTTGTTAGGTGCTGTTGAGTCAGTTCCAACTCACAGCAACTCTGTAGAACCGAACAAAATACTGCCAGGTCTCACACCATGCTCGCAGTCCTTGCTATGCTTAAGCCCATGGCTGTAGCCACTGTGTCAATCCATCTTAATGAGGGAATTCCCCTTTTTTGCTGACCCTCTAATTTACCCAGCATGATATCCTCCCCAGGGACTCATCCCTTCTGATTACGTGACCAAAGTATGAGAGATGAAGTCTGGCAATTCTCTCTAATAAAGAACAGTCTTGCTATACATCCTCCAAGACAGATTTGTTGGTTCTTTTAGCAGTCCAAGGTACTTTCAATATTCTTTGCCAACATCCCAATTCAAAACCATCAATTCTTCTGCAGTCTTCCTTATTCATTGCCCAGCTCTCACATGCATATGAGGCTACTAAAAATAGCTTGGGTCAGGCACATGTTAGTCTTCAAAGTGATATTTTTGCTCCTAAACACTTTTAAAGAGGTCTTTTGCAGCAGATTTACCCAAGCAATATGTAGTTTGATTTCTTGATTGCTGCTTCCATGGGCATTGATTGTGGATCCGAGTAAAATGAAATCTTTGACAACTTCAATCTTTTTTCCATTCATCACAATGTTGGTTATTGATCCAGTTGTGAGGATTTGCTTTTTCTTTATAATCCATACTGAAGGCTGTAGTCTTTGATCTTCATCAATAAGTGCTTTAATTCTTCTTCACTTTCAGCAAGCTAAGTTGTGTCATCTGCATATCACAGGTTGTTAATAAGTCTTCCTCCAATCCTGATGCTGCGTTTTTCTTCATATAATTTGGCTTTTCTGATTACTGGCTGAGCAAACAGATTGAATAAGTATGGTGAAAGGATATAACCCTGATACACAGCTTTACTGATTTAAAACCATGCAGTAGCCCCTTGTTCTATTGGAACAGCTACCTCATAGTCAATGTACTATTTCAATTAAGTGCTCTGGAATTCCCATTCTTCTCAATGTCATCCACACAGTAGGATACACAAGTAAACATCTTTCTGGTATTCTTTGCTTTCAGTCATGATCCATCTGACATGAGCAATAACATTGTTCATTCCACATCATCTTCTGACTCTAGCTTGAGTTTCTGGCAGTTCCCCATCAATGTGCTGCTGCAACTGTGTCTTGGGTCAAATGCATTTTAGTCCTTAGAGTGACATCTTTGCTTTTAAACACCTTAAAGAGTTTTTTTTTTTTTTTTTTTTGCTCATTGCAATACGTTGTTTGATTTCTTGACTTCTGCTTCCAGGAGTATTGATTGTGGATCCAAATAAAATGAAATTTTTGATGACTTCAATATTTTCTCTGCTTATGATGATGCTATTTATTGGTCTGGTTGGATATAGTCTTGTAAAGATCACAGTCTAGGAAACTGGATAGGGCTATTCTACTCTATTCTGCAGGGTTGCTATGAGTCGGAATCAACTCAGTGGCAGTGGTTGAACTGGGAGAAAATAAATTTAGTTAATTAAAAAGTGTCTTGGATTTGAACATGTGCATCCATTCACACACTTATTGAATATTCCAAGCACTATTTTGGACTCTGGCAATATAGAAGAGAGCAAAAACAGTTGAATTCTTGGCATCTTGGGATATCTCAAATGAGAATATGGATAGTAACTACATCAGTCAGCATGTGTAGGATATAGAAGACCATAGGAGGAGGTTATCTAATGAGAGTGAATACATGGAAAAGAGGGACAAGACAGAGTTCTGGACCCTCCAACAAGGAGAGGTGAGGAAAAGGGACAGGAATCAACAAAGTAGCAGTTGAGTGGGAAGAGAACTGAGAAAGTATGAGCTTCCTAGAAACTCAATAAAGAAAGTGTTCCCGAAAGAGGGAGGAAAGTGAAACAAGCAAGAAACAAAAAGGAGGGCAGTGCCCTTAGAAGGCAGTCTCAGGTTGTGCCTCACTGCTCCCCAACAGTGAGATGGCTTCCCTAGCTTCCAAGGATCTCAGTTCATCCCCTAGGAGTTCAGCTCGTTCTCCGAAAAGCACCTGCCTCCACGGGTGGTTGTGAGGATAAAAGTAGGTAACGGATGGGGAGTCCCTTTGTTAACTGCTTAGTAAATGCAAGTGATCATCACTTTGCCTCCAGAAACATGTGTCTAGATTTTGTTTTCATGGCTTTTCCATCTGAAGCTCTCGTAGCAGAGTGAGACCAACGAGGACAACAGAAAGGAGCTCTTTGTCTATAACAGCCCATCTGAGAAAATCACCAGAAACAACCTGATAAAAAGCAGAGGGGAGTTTTTTGTTTGTTTGTTTCTTCCAAGTTCATTAAGGATGCTTTGGCCAATTTTTTTTAAAAAAATTTACTTTTAACAAATTCACTTCATGAGCAGTTTCCCTGACATTTAGAATGGAGCCACTGTGGTCTATAAAAGTCGCCCACTTTTACATAGGGGAAGAGCATAAGGGTTTTTCCCCAAAGGATATTTGGGGGCTTTTGGGAAAGGGAAATAAATGCTGGGTCAAAAAACACCATAGCTGTAGTGTCAATTCCAACCTATAGTGACTCCCTGTGTTACAGAGGAGAACCGCGCTCCATGGAGCTTTCTTGGCTATAATGTTTACAGAAGCAGATCACCAGAACTTTCTTCTGCAGCACTGGTGGGTACATTCAAAATGCCAACCTTGTGGTTAGTAATCCAGTGCAAACTGTTTGCACCACCTGGGACCTTTAATGCTGAGTAGCCAGCCAGAAACATCCACTGAGGTGACGACTCAGTTTAAATCTTAGAGGAATCTTAAATAGGCATCCTCAGTTCTCAAAAATAGTAAATGTTATGTTGCTCTTACCGTATCCCAGGCACTGTTCTACGCACTTTACAAATATTGAGGCCTTTAATCTTTGTAACCACCCTGTGAGGCAGATACTACTGTCATCCCATTTTATAGATGAAGAAACTTAAATATCACACTGGTACTAATGTCAGAGCTGAGTGTGAACCACTTCTCTTATGTCTCTTCTTGTAAATATGTGTCAACAGAGCCATGGAAAGTGAAGTGACTCACCCAAGCTTGACGTCTGGTTGGTGGTAGAGCAAGAGCAAGTTTTGATTTCCTCTGTCTCATCAGTCAAAATGATCAAACAGCATTTTTTTTTTTAAATGTTTGCATATAAAGACTATGGGGATTTTTAGGAAGTAGATGAAGATATCTGTGATGCTGGGAAAGGGGAGGATGGAGGAACGGCTGTAGGACTTCATCACGGCAGCGTCAGGATCAGCCTCTGTCTCTTGACTGCCAGATCTGGCTCAACACTGTCCCAGCAAGTCGGGACTGAAGTCCCTCTGCCTGCACCCTACCCTACTCTGGATCACTAGCCTCTGTTCCGTGGACTGTCCCATCCCTCAGGGACACCACCAACATGGCTTCACTCTTTCCCAAAGGCTATGCGCCTGTGAGAAGTGTGCCTCTCCCTCTAGTAATTCTACAGCATAAGGATCCCCCAACAAAGCTTTTCAGGCAGTCCTGGGGAATCAGCCACAGTGTCAGACAGCCAGATAAGTATATGTCCCTTTGGAATCCACAAGGCTACAAAAGAATTAACAAGACTAAATTAAAGGTCATCAGAGCTTGGGGAAGTCAAGCTATTTCCTACCCAGGAGCAATCTGCTAAGATCATAGAAATCTGGACTAATAACTAGAAAGCCCATCTCAGGAAACAAATTTGGACCAGTGAGCAGTATTGAATGATTGTCTGGTTAAGCCATGTCCACCCCTATTACTTCTAATCCTATTTTTGTCAGGTTTCTGTAGAACCATCTGGTCAATATGCTCTCTCAATGGGGCCCTGCATTGAGGCTGCCTGAGGAAGACTTTCACAGCTTCCCCACTGCCCAGGAAAACTCCAGGATGAATTCTATAATGAGTAAGATGTTTCATTTCTGACTGACCCTGGTTGATTATAAACAAAGAAGAATATGCGTGTCCCTGTTAAGGCTGATGGAAAGCTGGAGACAGAGTGGGAATGTTTCTGTGCCTTTGACATGAAAACATATTTTTCCTGATTGATCTTGAAACTTGTGCTTTTCATTCAGCAAGGAGAGGAATTTGCTTTTTGTACATTTGTGTTTGGCTTTTTCACAATTGAACAAAGACTATCAGTGTATTTCCCTTCCTAATAAAAAGAAAGAAAACTTTTAACCAATAGTTGAATATTTTCCAAAATATACATATTGTGGCTGGCTGGATGGTGGACATATGAACATAAGTTTGCTTTTAGTATCAAATGTTTATACAAATGCTGACACTTACAGAGGTTTGAAGGCATCTATGGAGGCAGGGAGAATTATTATAAGACCACTAAACTAGAGTTCTTTCTTTTAGTATGTACTGCAAACCTACTATGTACCAGATGTTACTCAAGGCTTCACATAGATTAACCCTGTTTAAAATCCTACTAAATAAAACCAAAAACACCAAACTCACTGCTGTTGAGTTGGAGCCGACTCATAGTGACACCCCCCCCTTGGGTTTCTGAGGCAGTATCACTATGGAAGTAGATTGCCCCAATCTTCCACCCAAGGAGTGGCTGGTGGGTTTGAACTACCAGCCTTCTGGTTAGCAGTCAAATGTGTTAGGCACTATGCTATCAGAGCTCCCCCTATTATATGTTGTTGTTATTGTTATGTGCCATCGAGTCAGACCCAACTCGTAGCGACCCCTCCTTGGGTTTCTGAGGCAGTATCACTACGGAAGTAGATTGCCCCATCTTCCTTCCAAGGAGTGACTGGTGGGTTTGAACCGCCAGCCTTCTGATTAATGGTCAAGTGCCTTAGGCACTATGCTACCAGAGCTCCCCCCATTATATATACCCCCCTATTTATAAATGAAGGGAACTCTGGTGGTGCTGTGGTCAAAGCATTGGGCTGCTAACCAAAATGTTGGTTCAAACCCACTAGCTACTCCATGGGACTAAGAAGAGGTAGTCTGCTTCTGTAAAGATTTACAGTCTTGGAAAACCCTCTGTGGCCATTCTACTCTGTCCTATAGGGGAACTATGAGTTGGAATTGACTCAATGGAAATGGGTTCTTAATTTATAAATGAGAAAACTTAGAGAATTTAGGTAACTTGTCCAAAACTATGCAGCAAGTTAGTGGTAGAGCCAAAATTCAGTCCTATTCTATATCATCCTCACTATACTCAAGCCACACAAGACTCTTAACCAGGAAATCATCCCACCTTTTACCAAGTGGTGATAGGTGTCAATTGTGCTGAAATATAGTAGATCTAATCCATCAGAGTCATTGGTTTATTGGGGAGGGGGGGTTATGTAACTCACACTACCAACACTTTATATCCATATCCCAGTAGTGACAATTTTAAGGTTCAGGATCTTAAGCAAGTCACAACCTCACTGAGGTGTGATTTCCCATCTGGAAAATGAAGGGATTGAACTGGAAACTCTCTAAGATTCCTTCTATATTTAATATTTGTACTAGATCAGATTTTATGCACCATTTCCTCTTACTTTGGCTACTTGCCTTCCTGATTGCACTGCATCATGGGCCAACAGACACTGAGAGTACAGAACCCCCTCTTCATCTTAACCATTGTCTCCAAGCTGGGCTGACAGCTGTACTCATTGAGTTCTAGTTCCTTCCACCTCTTCTAGATGAATGAAATGCCACCATGCTTTAGGACAGGGGATCTAGCCCTTCAACCATCCACTAAAGAGGTCGGGGAATGCAACCCAGAAGGAGAAGTCAGTGAACTTCTAGTGGTGTGAGTTCTGAGCCACTCAGAAACAAGACACAGGGAAAACCTAGCAAATGAATTAAACTTGTTTCCTCTCTCCCATGCATTGCTCCACAGTGCAGTTTCAGCATACATCATCCCAAGAGGGCCTGCATGCAGGAAGACACCCTGCCAGAAGTCTAGTGTGCTTGGTGCAGCTTATCATGAAGCCACAAACATTATGTTAAACATTTATTCTATCCTTCTTTCCTTCTATTCTTTTCCTCACTTTACTGTCCTGGGTTTGCAACTTCCAAATAAAGCATCATCACTTAATTCTTGTCTGCAGCTCTCTTTTCTAGGAAACTCAGAGTAGATGATATTCATAAAAATCATGTCAGTAATTTTGACAACCCTATATTTCACCCCTAAAAGGGCAGAGATCCCCAATGACTTTGTGAAGTTCAGTAGCAAGAGTGTAAGAAGAGAAGGTTGATAGTTAAAACTTTTGGTGACAAAAATGATGTCAGAAGATACTCTGAAACTTGCTCTTGAACGTAGAGTACCTAAAGCCAATGGAAGAAATGATGAAGAAAAAATGCTGAATAGAAGAGTGCAAATGGCAGCTTGAAAAGACAAAACAAGGTTTTATGATGGAATGGACAAAGGCCTGGCATTGAAAGCCAAAATGGAAAAACACACTCAGCATTTTTCAAGCTGAAATAACAGAAGAAAATATTCAAGAGTTGAGTTACAATATTTTAGGATTCTCTGAGCAAAATATTGAATGATGCAGGAAGTATCAAAAGAAGATTAAAGGAATACAGACAGTGACTATACCCAAAGGAACTGGTCAGCCATTTTAGGAGACAGCATATGACCAAGAACTGATGGCCTTGAAGGAAGAAGTCCAAGCTGCACCAAAGGAATTAGCAAAAAAGTAGTCTCCAGGAATTGATGGCATACCTATTGAGATGTTTCAACAAACAGAAACAATGCTGAAAACCCTCACTCTTTTATGCCAAGAAGTTTGGGAGACAGCTACCTGGCCAACAGGCTGGAAGAGATCCACTGAATTTTTCCCAAAGAAAGGTGACCCAGCAGAATGCAAAAATTATCAAGGAATATCATACTCAAAACTTTTTACTGAAAATAATTTAAAAATGGTTGCAACCATACATCAACAGGAAACTGCCAGAAATTTAGGCTGGATTCAGAAGAGAATGTGGAGCAAGGGATATCATTGTTGATATAAGATGGATCTTGAATGAAAGCAAAGAATACCAAAAGGTGTTTACCTGTGTTTTATTGACCATGCAAAGGCATTCAACTGTGTGGATCATT
>NW_006921656.1:6938044-6948639 GCF_000298275.1 Orycteropus afer afer | reverse complement strand
GCATCCATTCGTTCATTTAGCAAATGTTTATTGAGCACGTGCCATGTGCCAGATCACTGAGGACAGAGCAGAAAAAGCTAAGATAAAAGTTCATTTCCTTTGGAACCTGTGGTCTAGCGGAGGGAAGAGAGACAAACTAATAAACAACCGTATCTATTATGAAGAGAAATATAGTAAGGTGAGTCACTCACCCATTCATTCAATAAATAGTTATGATCACCACACAGGAGACACAAAAAGAAACAGAAGCTTATCTGGCCTTCATGGGGCTCAGACTAAGAAGAGAGGAGACCAAGGGCTATGATAGAGGTTGAACCTGTTCAAGTTGGGGCAACAAAGAAAGGAGTGACTGCTCTCACTGAGGAAATTGTATAAGAAAGTAAGAAGGTCTTTAGAAGCAGAAAATACTTAAGCTGAGTCTTGAATGTTCATCCTCTGAGCAGATAAGTGAGGGGAAGATAGTATAGTCCAACCTAAGGATATTCTACTCTAGAGCCCTGTCACTCAAAGTGTGGTCTATAGACCAGCTGCATCAGCATCACCTCAGAGCTCATTAGAAATTACCAATCTTCAGCCAAGCCCAGACTTACTACATCAGAATCTGCATTTTAACAAGATCCCCAGGTAATCCACATGCAGATTAAAATGTAAGAAATATTTTCTCAACCAGTGGCCTTCAAAGATGGCAGCACATTAGAATCATCTGGGAAACTTTTAAAAATCTTGCTGCTCAGTGTACATCCACTATCAATCAACCAGAATCTCTGGGGGTGAGAGAAAATTGTCATTAATTTTAAAACTCTCCAGGTGAAAGCTTTACCTTGTAAAATTTCTTCTCACCCTTGACCTGTGTGCTTTGTCCTCCGTAAATATCTAACAGTTACACAAAGGGACTAATTTGTACAGAGATGAACACCTCGGTTAAAAATCCCCAAGAAGCTTAATCAGAGAAAGGAGGACTTCCAACTGGTAAGTGGGGGAGGATGTGAAAATTTCCACCGTGTGTGAAGTGGATTTCCCTGCCTGGTGACAAGTTGGCAGATCTGGCCTCCTGCAGATGGCTCGGCTGCTGCAGATACCATGCCACATAGCTGACACATACGTGTAGGGCTTGGTGTTCCTTCCGGAGCTAGAGCAGACGGATCTGGGAAAAGAGGACAGCGGGTCTTCAGAGAGAATGAGAGCATGCTGTCCCAAGTCCTCCTCGACAACAGGCTCTGTTCTTGAGGAGCAGCCAAAGGCTTTATTTCTTTCCAAAATTGAGTCATATGAAGAAAGCAAGAAGTGGCGCCAAGAAGCAAACTTTCTCAAAAACTTTCTTCCCAGATCTTTGGTCTGGTACTACACACCTAAGTGTGTCCTTTGAGCCATTTCTCCCCAAACTCCACTTCCAAGCCCCAAAGCTAAAAGAAGGGACCACTGTCAAGAGTGTGGGGGATTGGAAAGTACCCTGGGCTGGAGTGTCTAAAGATGTAGCTGCAAAACCTGGGTCTGACAGCAATCGCTGATATAAAGTCTCTGAATCTCTTCCCTTGGGACACTGCATACAAATAATTTTTCTCAGTTGACACCACTTCCCTCATACTCTTGTCCCTTTCCCAACTATTCTGAAGGGTGAGGAGAAGAGATCCACTTGTTAGTTGCCATCAAGTCTGTTTGGACTCATGGTGACCCCATGTGTGCAGAGAACTGCTCCACAGGATTTTCAAGGTTGTGACCTTTCAGAAGCTGATTGCCAGGCTTGTCTTGCAAAGCATCTCTAGGTGGGCTTGAACTACCAACCTTACAGTTAGTAGTCAAGCACTTAACTGTTGCATGACCCACAGACACATGCAAGATCAGCTAGCCCTTCCAAAGATGCAAAAATAGCTGTGATGGAGGACAAAGCCAAAGGACATTAATTCCAGGGCCATTGAACAGGGTTAAGGAGCTCTGGTGGCACACTGCCCAAAGCATTTGACTGCTAACCAGAAGTTTGGAGGTTCAAACCCACCAGCCACTTCACGGAAGATGGGGCAATCTACTTTCATGAAGACTTACTGCCTTGGAAATCCAATGAGGGTCACTATGCCTTGGAATTGACTTGATGGCAGTGAGTTTGCTTTGAGTTTTGATGAGTTTAGTAATAAGTCAGGCTCTCTATCTCCATCTAGCTCTAGTTCCCAGTTATTCTTTTATCCTCATTGTACTTAGTCATGTCTACACTCATGGCATCACCAATGTCTCCATCTTAATGGCTCAGAAATCTATATTTCCAGGCTGGGTTTGACCTCCTGAGTGTGCTACCCAATTCCTCAAATTAAAAATGTCTACAACTAACCACCATTACACACACACACACACACACACACTCAATAGAACCTGAGTCTCTGGTGTGCCCTCACTCAAAGAAAGTCACCACTATTCATCACCCAGTTACTTCTTCTCAAAATATGGTCATCACTCTTGACTCGATCTCTCTTTCTCCCTACAGTAAATTGATTGCCAACTCCTACTGCTTCCATAGTCGAAGTACCCTTCCACTTCTGTGCATTCTTTCTGCTATGACTCTAACCCAGACCACTGTCCTCTGTCCCTAAGTGATGCCCAGCCCCCCAGTACTGTCCAAGTCTTGGAAACCTCCAAGCCCTCCTTCTCATAGCAACAGAGTAATGTGTCTGGAATCAGCAGGCTTTCTTTAGGAGAGAGTTCTAAGTAAATGAAAGGAAGACCAATAAACCAAAAGTATTTTACATAAGCAAGGATTCTGGTGTAAGGGCTAATATCAAGTAACTCAGCATAGCAGCTTGTTTTTCATCTAAAGAAGGCAGAAGGTGGATAGTAAACATTTACTGAATCCCTGCTACATGCCAGGACTGTGCTAGTCCTCAATTAATCTTTGCAGCAGCTATAAGAAAGTGGTATTTTTAATCCTCATTTCTTAGGTGAGAAAGCCAAGGTTCAGGATATTGCATACACTTAAACAAAACTAACAGACTAGAGATTTGAACCAAGCCTAGCTGATTCTCAAGGCCTTGCAATTTTCTCTATATTAATAAAAGGACTCCTAGTTTTCAAACCCACCAGCCTCTCCATGGGAGAAACATGAAGCAGTCTGCTTCTGTAAAGTGTTGGAATCGACTTGATGGCAGTGAGTTTGTTTTCCTAGCTTTTAAGCACTGACTGGGTTGGCCATTACCCTAAATATTTCTACTCATAGCCTCTTTTCATCCTCTCAATGACACTAGAAGGTTAAAATCTTCATGATATTTCTAAAAATCTGAGGAAAAGGTCAGTCAAGTTCTGATCTACGGTCTCACAGTTGATGACTGGTAGAACTTGTTTTCATACAAATCCCGGTATGACCCTAAGTGTCTGTTCTTAGCCCTTCCTACCTATGACATTTGCAGCTTTGAAAAAGATGACCCTATTGACAATAGTTACTCAAGCAGACAAATGTACACAGATGTTCATTGCCACTTTTTCACAATAGTCAAAAGGTAGAAACAATGCCAAGTGTCCATCAACAGATGAGTGGAGAAACAAGATGTGGTACCTACATTTATGGCATTATTCAGCCATAAAGAGAAACATAATTGTGATGCATGCAAACACATGGATGAACCTTGAAAACATCATGGTCACGGAAATAAGCCAGACACAAAGGAACAAATATGATCCCACTATCCCACTTAAGTGAAATACCTAGAATAGGTAAACCCATCAAGAAAAGAAATTAGTGGTTACCAGGTACTGGAGGTAGGGTGGGGGTTGGAGGATGGGGAGTGAAAAAAAAAAAGTAGATGACCTTTAAGTTCTCTCTTCCAACTTGAAAACGTCTTGATTCTTGTGACTGTGTACATGGTTCTAGACCTAACTGACCCTGCTCCAGGAATTTCTCGGTGTTTTCACTAGACGCTCAGTGTCCTCTTTAACTCCATTTACCTTATGTTCCTGGGAACTGAAGCAGAGAACACAATTGGAGTTTATCTTCTTAAATGCCTTTCCCATCAGTAGGCCTGCAGATGACCCCAGGAGAGGCCAGGAGGAAAAGGTGAAGGACCCAGGTCTGCACCAGTGTTGATGGATGGCAGGGAGAGACACAGGGCATAACTTTATTGATGCACCAGCCTGCAAGCTGCAAATAACTGTCTGGAAAACTTACAGCTTCCTTAAGTAATTTTTATATTGCGGAAACTTGAGGGATAAATATTACAAGTGATGATGCCTGAGAGCATTTTTCCCCCTTGGGGGAGAGGATCACTAACCATTAAAATGCATGGTTGGCCCAACAGTTAGATGAGACGGCTGTTATCCTACTCAATGTGGCCAAAGCTTGATCCAAGACTCTGTCTATTCCTAAATGCCCCTCCCATTGCCTTTCTTCCTTTAGGAGCTCAAGGAGAGTTCAGAAATCAGTCTCTACAAAGGTAGAGAGGGTGGTTGACTTACTAATGTGATTTACTTCTCATTTTCTTCACAATTTTTTCCATGAGGCCTAAAAGATTGTCATTCAAAGCACAATTTGAGTTAGAAAGATAGCACTGTAACATGGAAAGCTTATATATGTCATTAAATATTCTTTGCAAATATGACATTTAATGAATGCATAATATTCCACTGAATATTTCTATTACTGGAAATTAACATTGTTTCCAGTTTTCACTACTTTACTGTTGCAATGACCAATTTCATGTTCACAGCTATTGATCAGAATCTATTATTATATTAGAGTGGTATTCTAGGAGCTCTGGTGGTACAGTGGTCAATGCATTGGAGTGCTAACCAAAAGGTCAGCAGTCGAATCCACTAGCCGCTCCTGGGGAGAAAGATGAGGCAGTCTGCTTCTGTAAAGATTTACAGCCTTTAAATACTATGGGGAGTTTCTACTCTGTCCGGTAGGGTTGCTGTGAGTTGGAATTGATTTGATGGCAGAGGGTGGGTGGTGAGTAACCTCTCCCAACAAAAAATGTATAGAATATTGTTTTAGAATCTCTCTGAGCATGCAGAAGAGATGAGGTTTAAACTTAAGATGTGAATGACAAGAAGGGTCAGCAGACAAATATCATGGGCAGGAGCAATGGCAAGGACTTAGCATCTCTCGGGTCCAGGGCTGAGGGAGCGAGTGGAGGGTTTGACAGAGAATTGCAAACAGGGCCTTGAAGCAGTGGCAGGTGGAGCTGCGAGAGATACCAGCTGGCTGGAGCTGACAAGGAAGGAGAGTGGAAGCAGCAAGCAGTGGGTGGATGCTGTTTTTATGACATTTTCTTCAAGTGGTTTTGCTTTCTTTCCTAAGATTTTGTTCTTCTTTAATCCAACTCCGAATTTATTTTCCCATTTTACTGATGATGTGATATGTTTTCTATTTGTTTATTCCTCGTTAGCTTATGCCTGGGGGACTTTTACCTATTGGCAACATGGGAGAGTGTTTGTATGTGTGCCCATGCCCTTTGAGAACATGTGCATGACACTTCAAGGGTGGGAGATAGCTTACAACCCAATGATGGAGCATTACAGAAGCTCCAACTATCCCTGGAACTCTGTGAGAAGAAACGTCATGGAAGAGTCATTTGTGACTTTGCCAAGTTTAGTCAAAAGATACCTGCTATAGCTAATGAGTAAGGACCTGGAAGGCAAGCAACTGGGGTTCATATTTTGGCTCAGCCACTCCCTAATATTGGCCAATTTACTTCATCTCTATGGGTCTGTTCTGGTTACCTAGTGCCGCTCTGACAAGCATATAACACTGGAACTTACTGGAGGTTCTATAAATTGCATTTTGGCTCCCACAAAAGATATGTTGAAATCCTAACCCCTAACCTTCCTGCTACCTGTGAATGTGACCTTGTTTGAAGAGGTTATCAGTTGAGTAAACACGAGTTCATGCAAGAGTAGGATGGATTCTAATCCAATCTTAATGGTGTTCTTATAAATGAGAAGAAGAGACACTGAGATGGACGGAAGGAAGACAGCACGAGAAGACAGAGGCAGAGATGAAGTTATGCTGAAGCTGCAAGTCAAGGAATGCCTGGAGCAAGCTGCTTAGATGTGGAAGGGTCTTCTCCTAGGGCGGACAGAAAGCATGGCTCCGCTGACATTCTGGTTTCAGACTACAGAGCTGTGATCTAACAAAGTTCTGTTGTTTTCAGCCACCCATTTTGTGGGACTTTGTTATGGTAATCCTGAACACTAACACAAAAAGCTTTTGTGCTCTGAACACAGTTTTATCCATCTTAAACTAGAACATTCAAGAGAAAGCAGTAGTCCCTGGGGGTTGGAGTTGGAAGGCCACTTACTCCCATTCTTTGTTTCTACTTGAGGCATCTCTCTGACCCTCCCCGCCCCTAAGCTCCTTCTCAAGTGAATTCCCATAAAGGGAGCCAACGATAAGATGGGCAGGAGCAAAGACGACATCAGTGAGCATCCGGCAACCTCAAGACGTCCTCATTTTCTGCTTTTCTGTGTGATAATCTCAAGGAGTAGTAGCCTCTGTCCCAGCACAGGGGATGCCTGAAGTTTGGACGGCCCGGTTCAGTTGGGTGGGTGGAGGGAGCAGGAAGTTTATTTTGTAGCCACACATTTCAGCTTGAGCCTCCAGCCCAGCCAGTTCAGTTATAGAGGTGATATTTTTACTTCCATCTGACTCCAATGTGTTATATCTCCATTTACTCCAAATTCTGAGGGGATAAAGGTATTATTTATGATCCCCCTTAAAATCCCACATATTAGAGGGCTGTTCTGGAACTTGCAGAGACGGGCATTGGAATTTCCATTTGGAGACCAAAATAGCTCCACAAAACATTAATTCTGGCCCAGCCAGGGTGGAAGGATTCAGTGACTTCAGCTCTGGCTTTGCAGTGTTCTCACCTGTGACTGTGGGACTTTCATCTGTGGTTTCCGGCATTTCCATCCGTGGCTTCACCTTGGCTGCTCAAAAGTGCTAACGGCTGACCCTAGTGAGTTCTGACTCTTGGGGCTTGCTCACCAACTTTGACTTGAGCAGGTACCAAGGAGGCAAGTATTCAAATATAGATTGGATTTTGTCCCACCCCCTGCAAAATGTGTGTTGGAATGTTAACCCCCATACCTGTAGATGGATTGAAATCTAATGTAATATAATGAATGTCCTTCTATAATGCAATCTAACAGCATGTGATCAATTGATCAATTGAGGTCATGGCATTATGAGGTGCATCCTAAACTTAATCATTTCAGAGTTACATAGATACAACATAGACCCAGAAATATGCAGACTCACGCAGGGGAAAGCAGATGCCAACAGAGTTCTCCTAGGAACCAAGAAGTGCTCCAACTCCCTGACTTGAACTTTGAGCCTTCAGAACTGTGAGAAAATAAATCTCTACTCTTTAAAGCCACTACTTGTCATATTTCTGTTACAGCAGTACTCTGAAACTAAGGTGATCAGCTCATAGGAAGAAGAGAGTCTTTTAGACCCAGGAAGGCCCACATCAGAACAATTTCATGGGCTTGTTAATAGTAGGAGGAATAATTTTGTGCTTATTTTACTGTGTTTCTCAGGAAGGACTGTAAACCAGGGCTTAAGATTGCAAAAGGAGTTAATTCCACATGGGCTGGAGAAGAGTAACATATGAGAGTTTGAATTTAAAATAGAAAGGCTGCCCATTACCAGACCAGCTGCCCCATATCCTTAGAGTCAGGCACTCCCCACATGGTATGTTAGTCCAGACCATGGCTTCTCATTTCAGAGACCCTGATTGTAGTTCCATTCAGTGAAGAGCGGTAGATGTCATCAGTGACAAAAATAAGAAGGAGCAGGGTCCCACTGGGCATGGGTTCAAGGATGTGGAGCAACCAGAACTTCCATTAATTGCTCCTGGGACTGCAAAATGGTACAGCCATTTTGAAAGACAGCCTAATCGTTTCTTACAAAACTAAGCATAGACTTACTATACAATCCAACAATCACGCTCCTAAGTATTTATCTGAATGAATTGAAAACATGTGCCCACACAAAAGACTTCACACCGATGTTTATAGCAGCTTTATTCATAATTACCAAAAATTGTAAGCAACCAAGAAGTACTTCAATAGATGAATGGATAAACAAACTGTGATACATCCACACAATGGAATATTATTCAGTGGTAAAAAGAAATGAGCTGTCAAGCCAGAAAAACATGGAGAAACCTTAGTGCATACTTCTCAGTGACAGAGGAGTCTGTGAGTGGTGCAAACGGCTGATGGGCCTGGCTGCTGACCAAAAGGGTGGAGGCTGGCATCTACCCAGAAGCACCTCAAAGCAAAGGCCTGAAGATATGCTTCTGACAAATCAGTCATGAAAATCCTGTGGAGTCTAGTTCCACTTTGACACATGTGAGGTTGCCGTGAGCCCAAGTTGATTCCATAATTACTAGTAAGTGAAGGAAGCCAGTTCAAAAAGATACACATCATATAATTCCAATATATGGCACACCATTTGTCTGTCAGTTTATGGTACTATAGTGGTTTGCCTGCTTCTGTGATGCTAGAATCTATGCCACTGGTGTTTCAAACACCAGCAGAGTCATCTATGGTGGACAGGTGTCAGCAGAAATTCCAGACAAAGATAGACCAGGAAGGAAGACTTGGCAATCTACTTCTAAAAATATTGGCCAGTGAAAACCTTAAGAATAGCAGTGGAACAGTGCCTACTATTGTTCTGGAAGATGAATCCCTCAGATTGGAAGACAATCAAAACATGACTGGGGAAGGACTGCCTCCTCAACCTGAACGGCGTGGATGAAATAAAGCTTCCAGGACCTTCATTTCCTGACATGGCATGACTCAAAATGAGAAGAAATAGCTGCAAATATGCGTTAATAATTGAAATGTGTAAGGTATGAATTATGAACCTGTTACAATTAGAAGTCATCAAAAAGGAAATGGAACCCATAAAGATCAATATCCTAGGCATTAGTGAACTGAAATGGACTGATATTGGCCATTTCAAATCAGACTAACATATAGTCTATTATTCTGGGAATGACAATTTGAGAGGAATGATGGTGCATTCATTGTCAAAAAAGAACATTTCAAGAAGGAAACTTTCTTTGTTGGTTACCAGGTTGGGAGAGAGAGGGAACACTGCAAAAATAAAAAAATATAAAGATCTATCATGAAGTACAATGAAGCCCAGTTAACACAACTATTATTCAAATTTATGCACCAACCACTGAAGCCAAAGATGAAGAAATTGAAGATTTTTACCAACTTCTGCAGTCTGAAGTTGATCAAATATGTAATCAAGATGCATTGATAATTACTGGTGATCGGAATGCAAAAGTTGGAAATGAAGAAGGATAAGTGGCTGCAAGTTATGCCCTTGGTGATAGAAACCATGCCAGAGATCAAATGAGAGAATTTTGTAACACCAGTAACTTATTCATTGCAAATACCTTTTCTTTTTTTTAACAATATAAATGGTGACTATACATATGGAGTTCATTGGATGGAATACACAAGAATCAAATTGACTACACCTGTGGAAATAAATGATGGAGAAACTCAATATCATAAATCAGAACAAGGCCAGGGGCCTGACTGTGGACTAGACCATCAATTGCTCATATGCAAGTTCAAGCTGAAGCTGAAGAAAATGAAAACAAGTTCCCAAGAGCCAACATATGACCTTGAGTGTATCCCACCTGAATTTAGAGACCATTTCAAGAATAGAATTGGTGCATTGAACACCAATGATCAAAGGCCAGACAAGTTGTGGGGTGATATCAAGGACATCATATATGAAGAAAGAAAAAGGTTATTAAAAAGACAAGAGGAGGACAAAATAGCTATAAGAAGAGACTGAAACTTGCTCTTGAACATAGAGTGGCTAAAGCAAATGAAAAAAATGGTGACGTACAAAGCTGTACAGAAAATTTCAAAGGGCACCTAGAAAAGACTGGAAAACGGAAACCAAACTCACTGCGGTCGAATCAATTCTGACTCATAGCAACCCCCATAAGGTTTCCAAGGCTGTAAACTCTTATGGAAACAGACTGCCTCATCTTTCTTCTATGGAGTGGCTGGTGAGTTTCAACCACTGACCTTTTGGTTAGCAGCCAAATGCCTTAATCACTGCATCACCAGAACTCCAGAAAAGACACAGGAAACTATTATAATGAAATGTGCAAAGACCTAGAGTTAGAAAACAAAAAGGAAAGAACACACACAGCATTTCTCAAGCTGAAATAACTGAAGATCTGTGGATAAAATAAGGAGCTCTGATGGTGCAGTTATTAAAGCATTTGGCAACTAACCAAAGGCTGGTAGTTCAAACCCACCAGCTGCTATGCAGGAGTAATATGAGGCAGTCTGTTTCCATAAAGATTTACAGCCTTGGAAGCCCTATGGTGGAGTTCTACTCCATTCTTTAGAGTCACTTGAGTCCTATTTGACTTGATGGCAGTGGGTTTTATGGGGAAGATACTGAATGAAGGAAGAATCAAGAGAAAGTGTAAGAAATACATACAGTTACAGTACCAAAAAGAACTGATCGACATTCGGCCATTTCGGGAGGTAGCATAAGATCAATAGCTGATGGTATTGAAGGAAGATGTTCAAGTCACACTGAAGGCTTTGGCAAAAAAGTTTGTTTC
>NW_006921656.1:6925886-6936729 GCF_000298275.1 Orycteropus afer afer | reverse complement strand
GGAAGTTCCCTGACCCTCTCAGCCTGTTTCCTCATCTGACAAGTGGAAATTGGGGTTCTCATGGTGTTGACTTGAGCACTGAATGAGAGGATGGATATCAAGTCTCACATGGAGTATGGGACGTTCACTTGGCAACTGGTAACTATTTTAGTAACTGCTCACTTATCTAGTTCTGTGCAACTAGCCACTCCAAAATGAGCAGCTTCAAGCCACAACCATTTTATTATGTCTTGCAGATTCTGAGGGTCATACATGACTGAGGACTCTGCTATTCATAGCATCACCTGGGGTCCTTCAGTGGTACCTGCCTGGTGCATGTATGGGTCTGGAGCACCCAGAGTAGCTTCATTCATGCATTAGGTACTTCGGCATGTGTGGCTGGAAGGCTGGACTCAGCTGGAAGTTTTGACTGGACTGCAAATGCAGTCTCTCCAGTATGGTGGTCTCATGTCAATTAGGTGTTTTATATGACAGCTGGCATCTAGAGCAAATATCCCAAAAGAATCTAGTGAAATCCACCTGGACTTTCCAGGCTTATCCCTAGAAGTCACATAGTACCATTTTCACCACACTCTATTGGGTGACGGGGCAGTGGTGGGACAGTGGTAGGATTCTCACCATCCATATGGGAGACCCAGGTCACACTTCAGCCAATGCCCCTCATGCACACCCACCACCCGCCTGTCAGTGGAGGCGTGTGTGCTGAACAGGTTTCAGCAGAGCTTCCAGACTAACATGGACCAGGAAGGTCTACTCTGAATACCAATCAATGAAAACAAGCTCTTGATGACAATGATCCAATCCCATTGTGTCACCACGAGTCAAAGAACATCTCAATGGCAGCTAACAGCAACTTTCGGTGAGGTGATAATAAGCCCACCCAGATTCAAATAGAGGGGACATAGTCTCCCCAGGGTCAAAAGGAAGGGTGTCAAAGTCTCATTGCAGACAAGAATGTAGTAGGATGGGCAGTACTGATGTTGCCATCTTTGCAAAGTGTAACCTTGCACCAAACCTACATTAGTAAATCTTAGAACTGTGCAGGTGCATGTTATATACATCTATAATCTAATGTAAATACATGTGTACAGAGATTCCCACATGCTTTATATAAGTAAACACATGAGCACACAGATAGGAGACAGGTGTAAAGATAGTATACATTCTGTATTGGAATCCTTTGGTTGGGAGGCAGGCCTGTAGCATGAAGTCTGAAATGTTTGCAGAGGAAGGCAGAGCTCATTTGTTGAGTATATAGTATAGGTTTTGCCCTTTACAATAGGATGATGTATAGGCAGTCTCTGGGTTACAAACTTCTGATTTATATGCAATCTATAGTCACAAACAGACCCCCATAAAGCCAATTATATTAAAAATCTGACGTACATACAATGGTTCTTAATAACACAGGTACTACTTTGTGGCACGCATCGAAACATTATCATGTCTGTAACTGTATTATTATGGTAAAGATGTTTTAGAGCATCTGTGCTTCTTTAATATTTTTTATGCATAGAAAGGTACACTATATACTAAGACAAACACTTGACCACTGACGTTAGATATGAAGCCTACCCAAATGTTTTGACTTGTTAAAAATTCCAGTTAAAGGCAGACTTAGGAACAAAGCTCATTCGTAATTTGGGGACTGCCTGTATGTCATTTTGCTTCCTCTGTTGCTATGGTATCTGTCGCTTTATTTATATCTGTGTTTGTTTCGTTGCATCCATGTGTTGAGAGGCTTTTTGCTGAAAGAAAGAACTAGAGACAGCAAGGAGGTTCGGAGGGTTGGGGTGGGGCTGGGCACAGGTCAGGAGGTTCATGCTTGGCCCCCTTCATTGCCCTTCCTGGGTTGTCTCTCTAGTTCCCTGACACCCCATAACCAGAGTGTTCTTGCCTGCATCCTGCACCCACTACCCCCAAACTGGTCATATGTATCAGAACCAAGGTGCATCATGGGCTCTCTGTGACCTTGTGCCCATTACTAGGTTTCTCTGAACCTCCCTCTTCCCTCCTCACCTCCTCTTTGTAAAGCAAGAAGGCTGAAGCAGATACTCCTAAGGCTCATCCCAAATATGCCACTCATCTTAACCAGCATTTTCTGGAGAAACCTAGCCCAACCCACTACCCTCGAAGCAATTCTGACTCACAACAAGACTACAGGGCAGAGCAGAACTGCCCCAGAGGTTTCCCAAGGCTGTAAAGCTTTGCAGAAGACTGCCTTATCCTTTGCCCATGGAGTGGCTGGTGGGTTCAAACCACTGACCTTTTGGTTAGCAACCATATACTTTAAGTACTACATCACCAGAGCTCTTTCTAAAGAGAAAGAACCAATTAAATATATGCAAAGAGAGAGAGATAGAGACTTACTTCAACGGATTGGCTCACGTCATATTGGTGACTGGCAAGTCCAAAATCCATAGGTCAGGATTCAAGGTAGAAATTCTGTAGGCTTGTATCCCAAGAGCTGTAGCTCAGGTGATGGGAAGAGTGCAGAGTGGAGGGAGACGATGGGTCCTACCAAAATATCTATGTGTAGTTTGGAGTCAGACTCCTCTTTCAACAACTGACTGGTTCCATTAGATTATATGACAGAAGTTGATTGCATTACATCATGTTACATGACATTGTGACTAGTCTAGTGTTTAAGAGACTGCTGGGAACCACAGCCTAGCCAAGTTGAAACATAAAATCAACTATCAAAACTTCCAATTGTTCTTTCAGTTTCTCAACAACACTGAGCCCTTTCCACCCAATGGACGTTGTACCTGTAGCTTTTTCTGCCTGCCAGGCCCTTCCTCTGCTCCAAATGGCCTTCTCCCCATCTCTAAACACCGCCTCTTCTGAGGAGCCTTCTCTGATCCATCCATCCATCACAGACACACACAGGGCTGCAGTGATGTGCTCACCTGCCCTCGGATCCCTGGACCACTTTTTTGTACACTGGCTTCCTGGGTCTGCTTTCACTCCCAGCACCCAGCATCTGTGTCTCCTTGTGCCTCCTTGTCCTCAGGCTCCCAGAAGCCACTTTGCCTGCTTGAGTGGGGACCTGAAGGTACCTGGGAATTTACCTTCTCCAGGGGCAGTCCTGAACCAGTGACTGAAGAGTGCGGGAGTATAAACCCTTCTACTCCCTCACCCAACCTGGAAACCCTAGATGTGTGCTCCATGCTCTCCACACACCCCTGCCAATTGGGCCACATCCTCTCTGTGGGACGTTGCTTCATGGTGCTCCTTTGCTTGGCTTTCTTCTCGTCTTTGTCCCACCCCTCCACTTCTAATGCAGTTTTCCCGTGAGCACTTCTTCATACACAGCTCTCACACAAACACTCATCTCAGAGTCTGCAAAAACTAACCTAAATCATTTCCTAAATTAGGCCCCCTGGCATTATTGTCCACCTCTTGTCCTGCTTATCTCCCAGATAGGACATCTCCCAATTCATAAATGCTATACTTGTTTACTTTACGGCCCGTAGGCCATGTGTCCTATGAAGACAGGCTATTTCTGCCTTGTGTACCATTTTGTGTCATAATATATTGCCTGGCATACGAAATGTCTCCCCAAAACAACTGTTGAGTGAAGAAATTAAGGAAAGCTGAAAGATTGTCATTCTACAATGTCCACCTTGGTACTTTCATCTTTGCTCCTGGTGCTGCCTAAGATATTCTCACTACCTTAGATATTCTCACTTGTGTGCAAATTCTTTCACTTTTGACAACTAATAAATGAATACTTTCCCCTACTGAGTAGCTGCAGCTCTGCCACACTTTACCTGGAAGAGAGTCTTGACTGTAAACCTCAGACCTGCCAGGGAGCCAGTGCTGAGTACCCTCTCCCATCCGCTTCACCATCACTGGGCTCAGGATGCTGTAGTGGTGTGGACAGTGAGTCCGAGACATCAGCTCTCCAGATAGGGGCTAACCTGGGCAAAGGGTTTGGGCAAGGGGTTCTTGAAGAGAAACTGAGTCCCAAACAGGCCAGCACTTGAATGCTGACTGTCTCTCACCACCTGTGCCCTCTTGGGTGCTTCCCATTATTTTTCTTCTTCATCCATAAAAAGGACACAGGAAGGGTTGTGATTGCATCATTCTGAGGATTCTGTGAATCTTAGCTAGGGAACCCAGCACTGGACCTGCATGTGATAAGAACACTCAGCTGCTCACCTAAAGATTGAGTATCTAGTCCACCCTGAGGCAACTAGGAAGAAACACCTGGCAATCTGCTTCTGAAAAACCAGCTGTTGAAATCCCTGTGGAGCACAGGTCTACACTGACACACATGGGGTCACCATGAGTGGGAGCCTACTCAAGGGCAATTGTTGTTGTTGTTGTTGTTTTGTTTTGACTTCAGCCTGAGAATAAAAGCTTTCAACCACATGGGGAAAGGGAGGTGGAGTCCACAGGGGTCAGCACCACAGAGCAAAGCCATGGGGTTCAACTTTCTGGAACATTCATTCTTCTTCATTTGCCTCTTCTCACACTCTTCCTTTTGCTCATCAGAAAGTGAGAACTCAGACACAAAGCCTGTGGCCACAGAGGCCAAAGGTGGGGTGGAGGCAGGGAGCACCATCCTGGGAAAAGGTGACACTGAGGAGGAGAGAGCGTCTTGGGGGCTGAGGAGGGGAAGGGCAGGCCTGAGGGGACTGAGGATGGGAAGTGAGTGTATATTGGGGGCCCGAGCTGAGGGCAGAATCATGGGAGAGAAGCAAGCTGAATCCAGGGGCCAGCTGGACTCAGAGATGGTCCTGGGAGCTACAGTGCTGGGATCCCCAATATAGGGAACCTGCAGGCAGGACCCCAAACCCCGAGCCCTACTGCCTGTGGGTTTGGGATCTCTTTTGCTGAAGCTAAGAAGCATCTCCTCACATGGTTACAACCCAGAGAGGTGGGGAGGAACAAGGAGGAACCTACAGGCCTGTCCTCAGGGCTGTCTCCAACTTCCCTCCCTAGCCTGCCAATTTCCCTGCTTGCTCTGGTCTGTTTGTGACCTGCTGACGGTAAAGCTTCTTCACTTATCGATGGGGCTGGGGCTCTTGGGAGGCAAAGTCCTCAGGAGACTTCTCACATCGATCCACAAGGGCGAGAAATTGTCGGAGGATTACAAGAACTGTCTTATGCTGAACTCTGCCTAATGCCAAAGGGAGGGCCGAAGGAAAGTCCCTTAGCATCTGTGGCCTTTAATGGTAACAAGAGTCACTGCTAACCTACAAGTGGCCCTTGCTTTTCCAGCTACAGATAAATAAATAACAGAAGCCAACTGCTGCCATGTCAACTCTGACTGATGGTGACCCACGTGTGTCAGAGTAGAATTTGGCTCCAACAGATTCTCAATGGTAGTTCCATCAAAAGTAAACCATCAGGCCTTTCCTCCAAGGTTCCTTGGGGTGGACCTAAACCTCCAACCTTTTGTTTAACAGCTGAGCATGTTAACCATCTGTGCCATGCAGGGACTCCTTATGGAGCTCACTGGCCAATAATGAAGGTTAGCAACTGAGTAGGCAGTGAGGACATGGCTCCAGGGCCATGCCTATGATGAAGCTAATGTCTGTTGAAGACATAGGGGGTGCAGACCCTGTGCCAAGTGCCTTACATACAGCATCTCATTACAATATCACAAGGGAGCCCTGCAAAATTCTTGAAGAAGGGCCACCACCATTTCTTCTTTTATTGCTGTGCAAACCAAGATGCAGAAAGGTCAGGCCAGGAGTTTAAGGCAACAGCTCAACAGTGGTGGACCTAACCACCTGGTGGAGTTAACCTGCATGGTCTTCAGCATTGGTCATATTGGGTCCCCTACTAGAGAGGCCCAGGATGCTTTGGAGCCATAGCAAGGGCAGTGCAACAGCATGGGCAAACAGGCCAACGCATAAGAGCCAAGGCCATCTGAGCAAGTTCGATATGACTGGGCCTCAAGTACAAGATGAGGAAAGGCCTGAGAAAGACAGGCAGCTCTTGTCTGCTCCCTCACTAGGGATCAGGGATCCTCTGGCCTTGAGTCACGGTCAGACTTCACTGGCACACAGCCAGTCAGGCCAAAAGCATCCTCACCAATTTCCTGGGAATTCTCTTTTCATTTTACCTCCTGCCTCCTGGTGCCCAGCAATTTTCCTCTCTTAGTTTCCTTCTCCCATTTTTTATTAACTAGACCTGACAGGCGCAAGGATGGAGCCACCGCTTGTTTCCATAATTGTTTGACGAGCACATAATGAGAATCGCTTATCAGATAAATATGCTGCAATTAGCCTCAAACCACAATGCCATCTGTGTTTTTGCAATGCCCAAATGCAGTTGAAGTCCATGGCAGGAGCTCTGTGGGTGATGCACTGAGAAACAGATGACACCTGAGGGGGCTCCCAGAGAGACATGGCCAGGCGCTCTGGACAGGAGGCTTCAGAGTCTGAGACATCTTCTAATGTCTTGGGTGCTGGGACTTTAAGGTCAGCAATGACTGGGACGCTGAGAACAAACTGTCACTTCTTGAAGTTTGGGGCTCCCCCAGAGAGAGAAGTGGGCAGCCGTACATCTGTTCCTTTCTTTAATCACTTAGTTAATTGGCTCTTGATGGGAATAAGGTCTGTGTGATGGAAAACACAGTGAGATGTTCGTAGTAGGCATTCGATAAATGTTTGCGGGGTTGAATTCCATAAAGCCTTCTCCTAAGTACAGACTGACTCTCTAGGAGTCTGGGGCACAGTGTCTGAGCTTAGAGAGTTCCTCCAGTTTGCCACATGGAGGTGAGGGGTGGGTCAGGTTGAGAGGAGATCAAAATTTGGAGAAATATACTTTCATTAGGTTTGATCTTTATAACACTTCAGTATCAATTAAATTGGAAGATCCCTTTGCATTCCTGGGTAAGATTATGAAACTGATGAAATATTGTCCTCCGAGGCACCCGCTCTTCTTTTCTTCACTCTCCTTTTCTTCAGTTTCCTCTTTTTGAAATCCCAAGGTGATTCCTGGCAAGTCAGTAAACCCCAGTCCTAGATACCTGCCTCAGTTAGGGATGACACTTGGCTGCATGTAAGAAAACCCAGCCAAGGCAACTAAGCCAAATGAGCATCTGTGGAAAGGTCTAACCAGCTGACAGTGAACCCATTCCAACTCAGGGCTACAGTGTCATGTATCAGAGGAAACTGCTCTGTAGTGCTCACAGTGGCTGATTTTTTGACAGGTCTTTCTACCAAGGTGCCTCTGGAACTCCAACCTCCCACCTTTCAGTTAGCCACCAAGCCAACTGTTTGCATTACTCAGGGACTACCTTAAAATGATATACTCTACAAGAAATCATTGAAATAAAACAACAAAGAGATACCTGTCCCCACTCAGAAAAGCAACAAAGAGTTAATATTTGGGAGACTGGAGAAACAGGGACTTTCATCACCACTGGTGGCAACATAAATCAGAAAAAAATCTGTTAAGAAAACAATTTCATAATATCTGAAAATGGTGAGGATGAGTTTGTCTGCTGCACTGTCCTGCAAATTCACTGCTTGGAGTGCCCTGGGAAGAGTCTCACAAGTGTGCACGAGGATCATGTTCAGATACTCAAGCCAGCATTATTTGTAATAACAACTGGAAAGAAAGAGAGCAGAAAGAAAGGAAGAAGGGAGGGCGGGAGGGAGGAAGGAATGGTGGTAGAGAGAGCAAGGAACAGATGGAGGGAAGAAGGGGAAAGAGAAAGAAAGAAAGGGAGGGGTGGGGAGAGAGGGAGGATGCAGGGAGGAAGAGAGAGAAGGAAAGGAAGGAGGGAGGGAAGGAGGGAACCTATCCATCAATAGCAAACTGGGTAGATTGTACTATAGTTGTGAAATGGAGTATTTACTCATAAATTGAAATTACTGAATTATTTATTAACATAATTGTTGTTGTTGTTGTTGTTTGCTGTCGAGTCGGCCCCGACTCATAGCGACCCCTCCTTGGGTTTCCGAAGTAGTATTACTACGGAAGTAGGATTGCCCAACCTTCCTTCCGAGGATAGTGAATAGCAAAAGCATATTACAAAAAGATTCATACATTTAAATCCATATATGTATTTAACACATACAAAACAGCAGTATGTATTGCTATGGAACCATATATGTATAGTACAGACAGACAGCATGGTTTGCTAGGATAGGCAAAATGTTTAGATCCTGATTACATCAGGATAGGAGAAGAATAGAATAGAAGGGCTTCAATTTCATTTGTTACATTTAATTTCTTTAAATTTTTAACAATATAGAAGCAAACATTTGGATGGAGAGGTTATCGCTCTAATTTTTGGCATATTTGATAGTTTAACCAATTAAAGAAGATAAACAGATGGCACATGTCTGATTGTTGGAGTCCAGGCAGTGCAGACCCTGGTGAAAGGAAGGTCCTAAGGAGTCAGGGTGGCATGTGTCAGCTTCCTCCCCGGAGCACGGTCTGGCTGCTCCTTCAAGTCCATAAAGTCTGGTTTACTCAGGTCTCATCTTTCAGGTTTCAAATGAATCGGCACCTGCACATCAAACCCGAGATATTTCTCCCATCCTCCACTTAGTGGAGCCAAGATCAGCCTCTAGATTTTTTCTTTTTAATCTTATTTTGCTTACCTTTTATTTACCAGGTGGTCTGGGGTCCTAGCCAGGACTTTAACAGGGGATAAGCAAGAAAAATAGAGGAGAGCAATGGAGGAAATCTACAGCAATTAACGGGGCCAAAAAAAAGACAAAGAAAGGAAAGGTTTTCATGCATGTGTTTGGCTCCTGAACTTCTTCAACTTTTAAGTGAAGTCAAACCTCTGGCATTCACTCAAGGAAAGGGGGGGGGGGTCCGGAATGGTTCCTGATTGTCTGCTTATCTTAATCCATTCCATACGAATATTAAACTTCCATAAGCATAAGATTCTCAGGACAACTGATCTCATCTCAGATGATCTGATTTGCATTAATATTAACAATAGCTTCTCTTGGTGCAGTGCTTGGTCCTCGTCGAGCACCATGACCATGCCTGGGCATCGTACACATTATCCCATTTAATCTCCACCGCTGCCCTCGGAGCTGTGCATGAATATTCTTATTCCATGGATGCAGAAGCTCCTTTTGTGGATGGAAAGAGATGAAGGAAGTTGTCCAAGGACACATGACGGGTGAATGACTGAGCTGGGACTCAACACAAAATCGTGGCTTCACAGGCTTGCAAATATCTTGTAAGTGTGTAGAGCCTTTTCATACCATCCATATACTGAAGGAGCCCTGGTGGTGTCACAATTAAGTGCTCGGCTGCTAACTGAAAGGTTGGCAGTTTGAACGCACTCAGAGGCTCTGCAGGAGAAAGATCTGGTGATCTTCTCTCATAAAGATTACAGCCTTGGAAGCCTGGTAGGGCACTGCTTTGTCACATGGGGTTGCTATGAGTTGGAATCAACCAGCACCCAACAACAACTGTCAAGTCGGACCAGACTCATAGCGACCCCTCCTTGGGTTTCCAAGGCAGTGTCACTATGGAAGTAGATTGCCCAACCTTCCTCCTGAGGAGTGGCTGGTGGGTTTGAACTGTCAGCCTTCTGGTTAGCAGTCAAGTGCCTTAGGCACTATGCTACCAGAACTCCCAACAACAGCATACACTGCAGCAAAGTGGACCTCTCTTCCCTACCACACTGCTTACTTATCATCCCCTCTTGGATGCCTAACGCACATCTCCAATTTAGCAGGTGGTACAAGAGGACTTGGTTTTTATTCATAAACTCTTCCTCCTCTCTCTTTCCTGCTTCAGTAAATGGCATCAACATCCACCAAACTGCTCAGACCAAAAACTTAGACAAAGCCCTGAAGTCCTCTCTGTCAGTGAAGCTCAACCCAATCCACCCCTGGTCTTGTACTCTCTACCTCCAAAAGAGATCCAGGTCCACTCACCAACCCACTCCTGTATCCTGCTTCAAGGCACCATCACCTCTTCCCAGGATGGAGAAGAACCTCCTTCTGGTGTCTCTGCTTCCACCCATCATACCCCTTCCATTCTCCACAGAGCCTTCAGAGGGATTTAAGTGAAATCGTTCATAGCACCCTCTGCTTACAACAGTCCAGTTGCTTCCATGGTCAGGAGACTAGATGGTCAGTGGTAGTTCATCAGGTCCTAGACAGAGAACTGGCTTTGTGGCACACAACCGACACTCTCATGCTCGGAAGGGATCCATGCTGGGTTTAATGCTCTGTTGGCACTGTCTTAGGGGTTTTGATAATTTTTAAATAAGGGGTCCTGCATTTTCACTTTGCATTGGGTCCTGCAAGTTATGTAACCTGTGTCTGCACACATGTGTGCTCTAATCTTTCTTTGGTCATTGCTCTTATTACTCTCCCCCTTGCTCTATCCACTCCAGCAACACCTGCCACCTTTTTCCTCAAATACTCCAGGCTTTATCCCATTTCAGAGCTTTTGTCTTTGTTGCTCCTTCTGCTTAATGTGCTTTTTCTCTAGATATTGTGTAGCTCTTTACTTCCCCCTGCTCAATTCCTAGCTCAGCGGCCACCTCCCCAGAGCAGCCTCCCCTGACCACTCCAATGAATGAAGGTGGTCAGGGAAACCTGTCTGAATGGGTGACTAACAAGGAGGAGAAGGAGACAATCTGGGTAGAGAGGGTGGCATGTGAAGAAGCCCCAAGGAGAGAGGGAGATGGAGGGTCAGAGTCCCTTCAAGGGATCAGTGTGGCTGGAGAACAGAGAGCCAGGGAGAAACTGATACAAGAAAGGAAGAGACCAGATCATGCAGGCTGTGAAACATGCAATAAAAATTTAGACATTTAGGTGCTTTATAGGAATAAGGGAAAGTCACTGAATATTTTTTTAGCAGGAAAATGGCCTGATTCAAATTTTTAAAACATTTT
>NW_006921656.1:6924050-6925486 GCF_000298275.1 Orycteropus afer afer | reverse complement strand
CATTGTGGAACAAATAGGAGACTGGACAATGAAGCAAGTGTAGGGTGCAAACCAGGCAGCTCAAGGATGCTCTTATGAAGATGAGATTTGAGCACCATATTCCTTTTCCCATTGTTTAACTGACCATCAGAGCAGTGCCAGAGCATCCAGCTCTGTCCAACAAGAGTGACACTAACAACAAAAACTCAAAACTCAAAGTTGGGTGAACATCTCTGGACAGAGTCTACAAAAAGGCTGAAGAAGTGACTTATAAGAAAAGTGCTTCCATTCTTGGGGAATGGACCTCAGCAACAGATTTTGGAACATGATTGACACTCAGGATCTGTCTTTAGCAGTAACCTTACCCTCTGTGCAGTTTGGTTGAACAGACAGATATTGAGTATCTCCTCTGAGTCAGACATTTGAGATATGGTGTTGAAAAGAAATGATCTCCATCTCCAAGGAGTTTGCAATCTAGAAGATAATGGCAAGTAAACAAGCCATTAAAATAGAGTGTGATGAGGGCTAATGCCGAGTAGGTCGGGGGCTGTAGGGAGATCGAGAATCAGTGCTTAACTCAACCTGGGAGGGTGAGAGGAGGCTTGCTTAGAAAAGGAGTAACTGAGCTGAGTTATGAGGGGAAAATAGACCCATAGCAAGGACTAGGGTGAGGCACTCACCTCAGGCACAAAATTTAAGAGGGTGCCAAAAATCTTAATAATTCAAGATAAATAATATTTTAATGTAATATTTTTTAAAATAAGAATTAATGCAACAAACATTTGAATGAAATATCATTTCTAAATAAATACAAGATCAGTATTAGTGATTTTTCCTTTTCCTCATACTCCAATATGACTCAGCCTAGCCCTGCATTGGTCTTAGTCATATGAAAGGGCATGCTGACTTGAAGGGATTACATGAACAAATGCACAGAAATTGTAAAGTTTGTGTGTAGCAATCATATTCAGCTGCCTACCTGATAAACGTTGTCTCTTTCTCCCTTGATCAGCAAGGTCCAGCCTTGGTTAGACTTAATGGGATCAGCTCAAGTCAAATACTCACTTTTCTCATCCTCCATTACAGCTGGGTGTGGCCAGATCACAGGCACTGATTTATGAAAGTTAATCAGAAATCTCCTTTTTTCTGGTAAGAGAGAAAGGAGCTTCTGGTGTCAGCATTTTCCCTCCCCTGCCTCTTCTTCCTGACTCACACAAGGACATGATGCCTAACATTGTTGCAGCTATTTTGTGATCATGAAGGATCTTGGTCCCAAGATAAGCTCAAATGTGAAACAGATAAGCAACTGAACCAAGGCTAGTACAAGCAACATCCAGACTTCTTGTTTATGAGGAAAACAAGGCATAAATTGATACAAGCCACCAAGTCTGGCTTTCTCTTTCTTGCAGCCAAACAGAATCCCAACTGATGTGATGAAATGTGGGAAAGGATCAGCT
>NW_006921656.1:6920574-6923525 GCF_000298275.1 Orycteropus afer afer | reverse complement strand
TGCTGATTATGACTTTTCCCTGGGTGTATTATCTTACATTTATCTATATTAAATCTCATCTCATTTGCTTCCCAAAATGTGCATTCTTCTCTGTTCTTTTAGCCTTTCCAATACTTATTGTTGTGTGGAATTTGGTAGCATCTGAAATATAATCAACTTACCTCTTTTTGTAAATTGGAAATGAGCTTAGAATAAATTCCTCTAACATTTACAGGAGGAAAACTAGTATTTATTGTCCATCGACTAGGTGTCTTAACTGAGGTACCCCTAGAAGTAGACTCTAAGGCAAGGACTTGCTTCAAATAGTTTACATGGAACAAGATCCCAGTAACCACAGTGGGAGAGAATGAAAGGGAGACAGGAAAGATAATAAAAGTTCAGTAAACTAGTGGTTTACTGCCACTGGCCTCTGCAGCTCAACCTAGTGAAGACCTTCTGAGGGACTAAATACAGCATACCTCGCTGCCACCCACACCTCTTTGATTGGTGGAGCCAGAGTTGTAGGGTTGGGAGGTAAAACATTTCCCAAAATGTTCACTAGAAGTTATGGTAACAGGGGCCACACCTACTCCATGTAGGTACACTGCCAAGGTACAGTGCTATGGCTTAAAGTATAGACCAAATCTTAAAGGACAGTGCCTCATTTCATCAGAGTGTCATCTGCTGACACCTCAGTGAATATTTAAGAGGTCATTGTAACATTCTATTAGAACAGTAGCTTCCAGGTAGTGTTATATATGGTAGACTAGTGGATTCTGTCATCATGTGCCCATTGTCACATCCTTCCATAAAGTGGGTCCTTAGTTTGAGGTGATGTTATGCAGGATCCCATGATGATAAAATATGCACTCTTTGAGTCTTTGAATGGTAGGTCTGATTGAGGCACTTGAGGCAGGAAAAGCAAAGGCTCGGTGTGCATTTCAATCCCAATAAAGACAAATTGCTGCCCCTTCAAGAGTAGAAAAAGTCTCATGCAATCAACTGGATCAACTGGCCACCAAGGGACTGATTGGTCTCCTATAGAGAATCTGATATTGAGACCTCAGCATTGATTTCTGTTGCTGGTAGGTCAGATCCTCGGCATTGGTATCAGTTAGATCAGACTTGGTCAGAGGGAATCCATGCTACTGGGCCCATATATAGCCTCCACCCTGCTATCACAGCTACTTCATTCACGGATTCATCGTGCAAGACAAGACTGCAGGCTGAATGACATCCACTGGGTGATGAGTTCTGTTGTTCTAAGACTCTCCTAATCTAAGACTTCTCATACAGTGTCCTTATCTACCTCAGATCGGTGTGGGGCCATAGGATCTGCCTGGTCATGCTTCATGGCAGGACAGCTTTTACTGGAGTCAGAACCTGTTGCATAACCATCTCCTTCTTTTGGCCTCAATCAAAATTGGCAGGCCAGAACCAAGTGAGATGAAAAGGGACCATAAAAGAATATTATGAAAAATTGTACTCTGACAAATTTGAAAACTTAGAAGAAGTGGACAATTTCTAGAAACACACTACCTACCTATACTATAACAAACTGAGGTAGAAAATTTAAACAGACCAATAACAAAAGAAGAAATTGAAGAGGTCATTAAAAAAAATTTCCAACAACAACAAAAAAGTCTCAGCCCAGATAACTTCACTGGAGAATTCTACTAAACATTCAGAGAAGAGTTGACACCAATTCTACTCAATCAATTCCAGAACATAAAAAGGAAGTCCTGAATATGTTGCATTAAGCCAGCATAGCCCTGATACCAAAGCCAGGAAAAGACATCATTAAAAAAGAAAATTATGGACCAATATCGCTCATGAATATAGACACAATAATTATCAACAAAATTTTAGCCAATAAAATTCAATAGCATATCAAAAAATTAATACATCATGACCAAGTGGGATTCATACTAAGTATGCAAGGATGGTTCAACATTAGACAATCAATCGATGTATTTCAATAAGCAATATAATGTAAATAAAACAAAGGAGAAGATTTACATGTTCATCTCAATTGGTACAGAAAAGGCATGTGATAAAATCTAACCTCTTTCCTAATAAAAACTCTCAGAAAAGTACGAATAAAAGGGAAATCCTCACTGTAATTTAGGGCATATATACAAAACCAATGGCCAACATTATCCTCAACAGAGAGAGACTGAAACCATTCTCCTTAGGCATGGGAACCAGACAGGGTGCCCTCTACCACCACCCTTATTTAACATTGTACTGAAAGTCTTAGCTAGAGAAATAAGGCAAGAAAAAAAAAAAAAAAAAGGGGGCATCCAAATTGGTAAAGAAAAAGTAAAACCATACCTATTTGCAGATGATGTGATCCTATACATTGAAAGTCCCAGAGATTCCACAAGAAAGCTACTGGAATTAACAGGAGGATTCAGCAAAGTGGCAGGCTACACGATTAACATACAAAAATCAGTAGGATTCCTGATATCAACAAAGAGAACTCTGAAAAGGAAATCAGAAAAACAATACAATTTATAATAGCACCTTAAAAGATAAAATGTTGTTGTTGTTGTTGTTAGATGCCATCGAGTCAGCTCTGACTCATAGCGACCCTGTGTACAACAGAACAAAACACTCCTGGTCATGTGCCATCCTCACAATCCTTGCTATATTTGAGGCCATCATTGCAGCCAAAGTGTCAATCCATCCTGTTAAGGGTCTTCCCCTTTTTCACTGACCCTCCACTTTACCAAGCATGATATTCTTCTCCAGGGAATGGTCCCTTCTGATAACATAATGAAAGTAGGTGAGATGAAGTCTGGCCATTCTTGCTTCCACGGAACACCTCTTCAGGACAGATTTGTTTATTCTTCTGTCAGTCCATGCTATTTTAAGTGTTGTTGTTGTTGTTATGTGCCGTCGAGTCGGCCCCGACTCATAGCGACCCCTCCTTGGGTTTCCAAGGCAGTATCACTACGGAAGTAGGATTG
>NW_006921656.1:6918783-6919414 GCF_000298275.1 Orycteropus afer afer | reverse complement strand
TTTAATTAGCTTCAGCAAAATTTTACTTGTGTGTGATATTAATGATACTGTTGAATAATTTGCACATTGGGTTGGATCACCTTTCTTTGGAATGGGCACAGATATTGATCTCTTCCAGTCAATTGGCCAGGTAGCTGTTTTCCAAATTACTTGGAATAAATAAGTGCTTCCAGCACAGCATCTGTTTGTTCAAACATTCCAATGGGTATTCTGTCAATTCTTGGAGGCTTGTTTTTCACCAGTTCCTTCAGTGCAGCTTGGATTTCTTCCTTTAATACCATTGTTTGCTTTTTAATTTTTATTGTGCTTTGGATGAAAGTTTGCAGAGTAAATTAACTTTCCATACAGCAGCTCACATACACCTTGTCTCATGACATTGACTACAATTTCTCACAATGCAACAGCTCCCCTCTCACTTCCTCTCCATAGTTACTTCTTCCCTGTGTTCTTCCCTCCCATTCTCTTTTGCCCTCTGAGCTGTCTCCCTGTGCATACACAGCCCTTCTATTCTCTCATGATTGATCTCTCCAAGGAATGTATGTACCTAATGTAAATTTTCAGCTCCTATGCCTTTCTTTGTTTGGCTGGAAGCCACAGGAGTGGGTTCAATTCCAGACCTAAAGGGTAAATA
>NW_006921656.1:6916851-6918093 GCF_000298275.1 Orycteropus afer afer | reverse complement strand
TCTGGTTAGCAGTCAAATGCCTTAGGTACTACGCCTCACAGCAATAAATCTAACTGGAACATAAAAGACTTATACCAAGAAAATTATGAAATACTACTACAAGAAACCAAAAGAGACCTATACAGATGGAAAAACATACCATGTTCATGGGTAGGAAGACTTAACATTGTGAAAATGTCAATACTACCCAAATGATCTAAAGATATAATGCAATCCTGATCCAAATTCCAACAACATTTTTTAATGAGATGGAAAAACTAATCACTAACTGTATATGGAAAGAGGTCCCAGACAAATAAAACATTATTGAAGAAGAAGAGCAAAGTAAGCCTCACACTACCCAATCTCAAAACCTACTTATAAAACATTAGTCAAAACAGCCTACTGCTGGTACAAGTACAGACACATAGATAAATGGAACAGAACTGAGAGCCCAGAAGTAAATCAAACCACCTATGGACAGATGATCTTAGACAAAGAGTCTAAGTCTCTTAAATGATGAAGCGATAGTTTCTTTAATAAATGGTACTGCCAAACTGGATATGCATTTCCATAAATATTAAATAGGATGCATACCTCACACCGTAAAAAAATTAACTCAAAGTGGATCAAAGACAAAAACATAAAATCTAAAACCATAAAGTTCATGGAAGACAACATAGGGACAAACCTAGCAGTCCTAATTTATGGCATAAATAGATGATGAAATGTAATTAAAAACACACAAGCAACAGAATAAAACTAGATAAATAGGACCTCCTAATTAAATATTTATGCTCATCAAAAGACTTCACCAAAAGAATAAAAGGAGAACTACTGACTGAAAAAAAATAATTAGTAACAACATATCTGACAAGGGCCTTATCTCTTATGTTTATAGAACATTTTAATAGCTCAACAACAAAAGGCAAACAATCCAATTAAGAAATGGAAAAAGGACATGAACACCAAAGACATTCAAGCAGCTAATAAACACATGAAAAGATGCTCACATCATTAGCCATTCCACCCAAACCCACTGCCATCTTGTCGATTCCGACTCTAGTGACTCCCATTTGGTTTCCAACATGGGAAATCTTTATAGAAGTAGATCGTCCCATCTTCTTTCCATTCATTAGACATTCCAAAAACCAAACTCACTGCCGTTGAGTTGGATCTGACTCAAAGTGACTCCTCCTTAGGTTTTCGAGGCAGTATCACCCCAGAAGTAGATTGCCCTATCATCCTTCCGAGAAGTGGACT
>NW_006921656.1:6915593-6916301 GCF_000298275.1 Orycteropus afer afer | reverse complement strand
AGGCAGTATCACTACGGAAGTAGGATTGCCCAACCTTCCTTCTGAGGAGTGGCTAGTGGGTTTGAACTGCCAGCCTTCTGGTTAGCAGTCAAGTGTCTTAGCCACTACGCTACCAGAGCTCCTAAATGAAATGAGTCCATCACAAAAGAAGAAATATTGTATGAGGTCACTATTATACAAAGTCAATAATGTTTTACACACAGAAAGAAACATTCTTTGATTGTTACTAGGGATCAGGACAGGGAGGGAATGTCTCTGGTGGTGCAGTGCTTAAGGCATTTGTCTGTTAACCAGAAGGTTAGTGGTTCAAACCCACTAGCTGTTCCATGGAAGGAGGATGGGGCAATCTACTACCATAAAGATTTGTCACCTTGGAAACCCAGTGGGGGTCACTATGTGTTTGTATCAACTCCATGGCAGTGAGTTTGGTTTTGGTTTTGGTTTTAGATAGAACCCAAATGTTAATTATGGTGAAGGGAAAGGCAGTACACAGTGTGGGAGAAATCAGCACAAGGTGGTCAAGGCAAAGGGTGACACTGAGAGGTACACAAGGTAAAAACCACTATGGTAAATGTTATAACATATACAACACTGCAACAACAGTGATAACAAACAGTAATTTGTGAGTAGATATATAGGTAAATCAGTATGTAAATTAGGTAAAGGAAGTTGTACATGAGTACATGCATCAAACACAACACACTGCCT
>NW_006921656.1:6894830-6915228 GCF_000298275.1 Orycteropus afer afer | reverse complement strand
ACTCAGGGAAGCAATTAGTCCAGAGGACTAATGGCCCAAGTGAACCACAGCTTCTGTAACCTGAGACCAGAAGAACTAGATGGTGCTATCACTGCTGTCCATGCAGACCTGACCAGGACCACAGCAGAGAGACCAGTTAGGATGGGTGAATAACGTAGAACAAAATTCAAAATTGAAAAAAAAAAAAATCACCACTAGACTTACGATCTGAAAGAAAGTAGAAGAACCCAGAAACTATCACCCTACGGCAAGCTTCTAACTTGAAATGGAAGACACTCCTGAAGGCCACATTTTAGCCAATTAATAGGCCTGGAAAATGAAAAATAACCCCAGGAAGAATGTGCTCCCTGCAACAATCAATTATACAAGACCAAAAGGGCAACATTTGCCCAAAAGCAAAGATGAGAAGGCAGGCAGGGAGGGACAGGAAAATGGAACGAATATGAAAACCAGCAGCCCAGGGAGAAAAGGGGGCCAGTGCTGACCAATTGCAGGGATTGCAACCATTGTCACTAACCAATTTGCATGTAAATTATTGATTGGAAAACTAATTTGCTATGAAAACTTTTTCTTAAAGTACAATAAAATGCTCAACAACAAAAAAAGATGACACACAAAAAATTAGCAGCCTCCTGAAGCCCCCACGTGGTCCCCAAACGTGTTCCATGCTGCCTCTAAACCCAAAGAGGCCCATCAGGCTCTGGAACCATAGTTAATTTGTGGGTAGCACCAGCACAATAATTTGTCCTACACTTTGGAGGGCATGTCTTTACATGCCTCGGAAGATTAGACATCTAATTTCACATAACTTCATCCAAGTGACAGTCTCCAGAATCCTCATGGGGTTTATCTCCTACACTCCTGTCCGGCTTGTGAGTTTTGACACATGTATGTATAATTGTATGGATCTGTCAACGGTGCTTCTTAAGCTTTGCCAAAGGGAAACATGACTAGACAAGGAGCGGGCAAGCACTGCCCTTCCTTTGTGTCCAACCACGTTCACCTCAATCTACCTGGAGCTTCAGTAACACATGAGTGGTCAATATTGTTCTTTAGTGAGGAAGAAGCCATTTCCTGGAACCCAGAAATTAGGCAGGACTGCACAGATCGAACAACCGACATCAGCAAATTTAAACCAGTTAGAGGAACCACCACCATGCCAGTCATTTGCAAACTCCATTTAAGTGTAACAGTGAAAATAATTCAAGCAATACAATTTTTAAAAATGGGAAATTAAAGAGAACATATGTATCATTAGGGGTCAGAGAGAACTCTCTAAGCAAGATAGAAAACCCAGGAGCCATAAAGTAGGAAAAACCCAAACCCACTGTCATCAAGTCAATTCCAAATCTTAGTGACTCTATGGGACAGAATAGAACTATTCCATAAAGTTTCCAAGGATATCAATATTTATGGAAGCAGATTTCCTCATCTTTTTCCCATGGACTGGCTGGTGGATTTGAACCACTGACCTTGTGGTTAGCAGACCAATGCTTTAGCTACTATGCCACCAGAGCTCCTATAAAGTAGGAAAAGAATACCCATTAAACCAAGAAGAACAAAGGATTTTTTGCATGGCAAGTGTTATGGATTGAACTATGTCCCCTAAAAATATATAAGTCCTAACCCTTATACCTGTGGTCATAATGCCATTTGGCATGGGTTTTCTTTGTTATGTAAAGGAGGCAGTATTCATGTAGGATGTGATTCAATCCATTTCTTTTGAGATATAAAAGCAGATTAAACAAGCAAGCAGAAACAGAGAGGAAGATACAAGCCACATGAGCACCTAGGAAGCTAGGGAAAGAAGTTAAAAGAGACAAGGACCTTCTCCTAGATCAGACAGAGCGCTTCTCCTAGAGTCTGCAGCCTGAATTCAGATTTCCAGCCTCCTGACTGTGAGAAAATACATTTCTGTTTGTGAAAGCCACCCACCTGTGGTTTATCTGTTACAGCAACCCTAGAGAACTAAGACAACGAGTGAGTATAAAACGAAGTCAAAAGACAAATGATAGGTCAGGGAAAATATTTGAAACTTTCATAATAGATCAAGGTTAATATAGAAAGATCTTATAAATTAATAAGAAAGATACCAACAATCCAACAGAAAAAAACAGGCCAAGTACAAAAATAGATAACTCACATCAGAGGTTATTGAAAAGGCTGATAGAAACAATAGTTCTGAGCTAGAAACCTATCCATTTCAATAAACAGTCCTTCTTCTATACATTGCAGAACCATTTCATGCCGAATGGAATAAAAATAAACTCTCTGAGCTTTGGAATGAGAACAAGAGAGTTGTACACGTAGCCCCTCTGATGGGAGTTCAGTGGAGCAAAACCATGTCCCGAAATGGAGGTACCTGGGAGACTTAAGAGTGTCAAGAACTCAGCTGCAAGGACTTGGGAAGGCATGGAAACAGCATGAGCCTCATTCAGTTTAGTGGGTAAAAACCAGAGCAAAGCCCCTGCTTTCAAGTCGATCCTGACTCATAGTAACCTGCTAGGACACATTAGAACTGCCCCGTAGGGGTTCCAAGGCTGTAATTTTTATAGAAGCAGACTGCCTCATCTTTCTCTCATGGAGCAGCTGGTGGCTTTGAACTGCCTTGGTTAGCAGCCAAGCCCTTAACCACTGCAACACCAGAGCCCCTGGGGAAGGGGAGAGAGCCGGGCCTGTACTTGAGCTCTCACTGCCATTTGCAGCTACCGACCTTGGGAGTCACCTGAGTTGGCCTCAGTTTCCTCATCAGCAACAGACAGGCAACACTACCTTCTCCCCAAGAAGTTGTGTGAAGTAAATGCATTGTTAGGTATAAAATATCTCCCATACTTGCCTCTCCGTAAATGTATCTCCTGTCAAAGTTCATGCGTCACAAGGAAGATAGAGTGCTGACTTTGTGTTTTCTCTCCACTAATAAGCATGTAGGTCCCTGGATGGCACAAAGGTTTGCTCTCAACCACTAACCAGAAGGTAGGAGGTTGAAACCCCACAGCATACTATTGAAGAAAGGCCTGGTGATCTGCTTTCCTTAAGACTGTTGGTGTTAGTTGCCACTGAGTGCATCCTGTGTCATGGTGACTCCATGTGGATGGAGTAGAACTGCCCCATAGGGTGTGCAGTGCTGTGGCACTTCCCATGGTCACATTGTACCATGCATTTGAACACACCTATCACAAGGTCTGGAAAATGGGAACCGAGCAGTCAGCACTAATTGGATTTGGGGATCTGCTTATATGGCAGGGATCCAGCCTCTGTGAGCATGTCCCCTTGGTAATCCCATAAACACTGCTTCCATAGTAGCTGGCCATGGCCACTCGCTGTGGCCAGGGAGAGAAGCTCTGGGGGGCCAGAGCAGAGCTGAATTTCTAATACCCACCCAATATGACTGTGTGACGAACCAGGTTCTTCTACCCCAGAGCCGAGTGTGAAATGGACCTTGCCATTTCATTTAACCAGATAAATTGCTTTATCTCTTATTGCCCTCTCAACCTTTAGGACAAAGGACTGCGCCATTTTTCTTTTCATCCTACAAACCAGCAGATCTCAATGACTCCAAGGCGCTCTTCAACACCAGGTCCTCCTCTTGGAACTGCTTCTTTCTCTTGAATTAATTCCAGTTTCTTCCCTTTATTCTTGGTTTGTTCAGGTAGACACAATTTTCATACTGCATTATTTAATCAGAGTGGTGCTATTGACCTGTTTTAATTAGATCTCCACTTAGAAATTTACTCAGCACATAAAATAACAAGCTTTACTTTCTCTGTTTCTTGCTTTCAACCAGGATTGTTGCAAACACTATCTATCAAGGTTGACAAGTCAATTGTGAGAACTATCCTGCTAAGTCCCTGAAAATATCAGGTGTGAAGACTTTTCAAAGAGATTTTCTCCAAACCCAAATCAGTGTGATGATCTGGCTGGTGTAGACAGGGGCATGGGAAGACACAGCTGAGAGCATTCTACTTAATAGTCAGCATTCAACTACTGTGCCGTCTCCTTCTAATTAGCTACGCAACCCTGGGCAAGTGACTAGTCTTTCTTTGTCTCAGGTTCCACATCAAAAATACAGACAAGTTCCCTTTCCACAGTGTGTGAAAATTCAACTCGATGATAAAAGAATAGTGCCTGTCATATGTGCATGTGTGCACACACCTATCGATTAATCTAGCTATGCATATCGTTGTTGTGTGCCATGGAGTCAATTCTGACCCATAGCGGCCCTAAATGGCGGAGGAGAACTTCCCCATAGTCTTTCCTAGCTTGTAATCTTTACATGAACAGATTGCCGATTACCAGGTCTTTACTCCCATGGAGCCAGTGGTGGGTTCAAGCCATCAGCCTCTCATTTAGCAGCCAAGTGCTTAACCATTGTGTGCCCAAGGCTCTTTCTAGCTGTGTATGTCTATTCCTACATCTAGATATACCAAGCCCGTTGTCAGTGCGTCAATTCTGACCCATAAGGACCCTAAAGGACGTACTAGAATGGCCCCCATAATGTTTCCAAATCTGTAAATCTTTCTGGCACATCTTTCTCCCATGAAGCAGCTGGTGAGTAAGAACCACCAACCTTTTGGTTAGCAGCCAAGCGATTGAAACCATTATGCCACCAGGGGTCCTCCAGCTATAGGCATAAATAGATATAGAAGTAGACGTAGCTGTAGCTATAGCTGTACAATATCTGTGGCTAGGGCCATAGATATGTTGTTGTTGTTGTTAGGTGCTGCCATGTTGGCTCTGACTCATAGCTATACTATGACAACAGACCAAAACACCACCCAGTCCTTTGCCATCCTCAGTCTTTGCTAAGCTTGAGTCCATTGTTGCAGCTGTGGTGTCAACCCATCTCATTGAAGGTCTTCCCCTTTTCTCTGACCCTCTGCTTTACCAAGGAGCTCTGGTGGGGTAGTGCCTGAGGCACTTGACTGCTAACCAGAAGGCTGGCAGTTCAAACTCACCAGCCACTCCTCGGAAGGAATACTGGGCAATCTACTTCCGCAGTGATACTGTCTTGGAAACCCAAGGAGGGGTCACTATGAGTCTGATCAAACTCGAAGGCACACAACAATTGCTTTACCAAGCATCATATCCTTCTCCAGGGACTGGTCCCTTCTGACAACATGACCAAGGTTTGGAGATGAAGTCTGGACATTCTCGTTTCTAAGGAGCATTCTGGTTTCTACGGAGCAACACAGATTTGTTCATTCTTCTGGCATCCATGGTATTTTCAGTATTCTTCGCCAACATCCCAATTCCAATGCATCAATTCTTCTTCAGTCTTCTTATTTATTGTCCAGCTTTCACATGCATATGAGACTATTGAAAATATCATGGCTTGGGTCAGGTGCATGTTAATCTTCAAAGTGAGATCTTTGGTCTTTAACACTTTAAAGAGGTCTTTTGAAGCAGATTTGCCCAGTGCAATATGTTGTCTAATTTCTGAATTGTTCCTTCCATTGGCTGTAGACATAGATATAAATAAATATTTGTTTTCCTCTGTCATAAACCGTATGCTGTTGAGTCAGTTCTGACTCGTGGGAACCCCACGTGTTACAGAATAGAACTGAGCTCCACAGGGTTTTCTAGGCTGTAATCTCAGAAGGCCTTTCTTCTGAGGTGCTGCTGGATGCGTTCAGTGTCAGCCTTCTGGTTAGTAGTCGAGAGAAAACCATTAGGACCATCCAGGGATCTTCTTCCTCCGTAGGGACAGGGGAATCATCACATGGCATGTATTGTGTTTATCAATCACTTGTTCACTCATTCATTCTACAGTGGGTCCCAGACTGAAGCTCAGGAAGGTAAAGATGGGAACACAGTTTCCAGTTTCCCTCGCTGGCAAACACACTGCTCGCTGCCCACTGTAACAGATGTTGTTGCTGCTCCTGCCACGCCTGCCCTGTCTCTACACCCTCTATCTTTTCTGTTCACACGGGTCTCACTTCCAACTGCCAGTATTTGCATCGCTTTGCTAGTTGAGTTCCTGTTGAAGTCCTCTTTGCTGCTGGCAGGAGAGGGAATTACAAGGGAATTAATACACCCCCAGGTGCCTCTCAGTCAATGACAGACAGGAGCTGCCACATCAATTCCCTAGTTCCCTTGGCCCTTGAGTAAGATATTCCAAGGTGTGTATTTCACACAAGCTCCAGGAGTTCCCCATGGGCGTTTATTCTAATTGTATATACAGTGGCAGTTGGGCAGATCACACACCCTGTATTCAGTGTCATCAATAGGGTTGGTGTCACCTAGTGTGGTAGCTCATTGTGTTACCCACCCCCATGGACCTCCTCTCAGACCAGACCATACAGAATCCTTAGTCATGTTTATTATCAATTTTAATCATAGAATAATATGTGATAAATGCAGTTGTAAATTGCTTAAATGTAGTGAATATTACATTTAATGAATATGAATGTTAACAACAGAAAGATAAGTGTTAAAGAGAAAGATGTCACTTTGAATTGATGTGAAGAATACTGAAATTACCGTGGACTACCAAAAGAACAAAAAAATCTGTCTTAGAAGAAGTACAGCTGAGAAGCTCTTTAGAAGCAAGAATGGCCAGACTTCATCTCTGTACTTAGGTCATATTGTCAGAAGGGACCATTCCCTGGAGAAGGATATCATGCTTGGTAAAATGGAGTGTCAGAAAAAAGGGGAAGACTCAACCAGATGGATTGACACAGTGGCTGCAATGATGGGCTCACGTATAGCAAAGGTTTGAGGAAGGCGCAGAACCAGACACTGTTTTCTTGTCTGTAAGTCGCTGTGAGTCAGATCCTACTGAATGACACCTAACAACAACAACACAACAACAAAATTGGTTTGTAAAATATTGACAAAATTGAATTACATTATAAGTAAGTGAACAGAAGCCTTTTTTTGTTTTCCTTCTTCTTTTCCTTTCATTACTATTTCATTCTCAAAGAAGTTATTGATCTGGGTTTACAAATACTAATTGCCACAGTATTATAGCTAAAGCACTAGAAAATGTGACAAAATCAGCAACTGTAAAAACACTGGCAAATGAAACAACAGCGAGTGCTTGGAGCGCATGCAGATGAAACCACGTGATTCAAAGCATCATTGTTATTGGATAATAATGACAGTTCTGACTGGAGTGCATTGGAAGCTTCAAAAAGTGAATTAGCATAGGCTGTTAGCCTTGTGGCTATATTGATATGGAGCTCTGGTAGCATAGTGCCTAAGGCACTTGACTGCTAACCAGAAGGCTGGCGGTTCAAACCCACCAGCCACTCCTCAGAAGGAAGGTTGGGCATTCCTACTTCCTTAGTGATACTGCCTCAGAAACCCAAGGAGGGGTCGCTATGAGTCGGGGTCGACTCGATGGCAAATAACAACAACAACAACAACAAGCTTGTTGCTATGTGCCGTCAAGTCTAGGCTTACAAAACATGTTTCTACTGTTTTGACGAACTATAGGGACATTTTTATAAAAATAATAAATTGCTGGTGAAACACTGCACAAAAATGTTATAGATAGTCATCGTGGTGTCACCCCTCTAACAGTGTCACCCAGTGCACTCCCCAAGCAACACCACTGCCTGTATTATCAGTCTTTCCTTCCCTGTCTCTCTTCCTTACTCCTCACTATTGTTTTCTCTGACTCCAAAATAAACCGCTAGTAATAAGAACAAAGTCCAGGCTGAAGCATGTACTTGGGTGATGTCAGGTGAATCACATATCTGCTCTATATGTTGAGAATGGTGGTTTGACTCTGCCTGCCTTTCCCCAAAGGAGCTCTGGTGGTGTAACCAGATTGCTAACCAGAAGGTTGGTGGTTCAAATCCACCAGCCACTCCATAGATGGAAGACTGGGCAATCTACTTCTATAAAGATTTACCACCTTGGAAATCCAAAAAGGGGGTCCTTATGAGTTGGAATCGACTGGATGGCAGTAAGTTTGGTTTTGGTTTGACCATTCCCAATGGAATCCTTGGGTGATACAAATGGTTAAGTGATCAACTATTAGCCACAAGTTTGGTGTTTCAAACCCACTTAGAGGTGCCTCAGAAGACAAGCCTAGAGATCTGCTTCTGAAGGGTCACAGCCCTGAAAATCCAACAGAATAGTTTTACTCTGCACACATGGGGTCACTGTGAATCAGAATTGACTCCTTGGCACACAACCTTTCTAGGGAGTTGCTGGGAAGGATGGAACATAGGGAACAAGGCTCTGCAGACTCAGAGGGGCTACAGAAATGAGAGTCCTGACCAATGTTCTGAGACAACCAAGAAACATGGTTAAGTGGGACTTAGTTGAAAGATTTTAGAGTTTTGGGGGTTTTGCTTTTGTTTCTATGCTACTGACATTAGCTAGTATAAGCTAACTGCATGAGATCAACCAAAAAAATAGAGGCCTGGTGACAAGGGAGACCCTAATCCTTCAGAGAGGAGCAACGCAGATGTCACTGAGGAGCAAAGCTCAGCTAATGTACAGGCTGCAGGTTGTGTACCCAGGCTGCCAAGGGGTGTATCCAAGGACGAGGGCCAGATGTGTGTTGAAATGTGGACAGGTGGGTGTCTGCAGCACATGCCTGCAAACACCAGCCATGTTTACTCATGTAGCCAATAAGAGGCACAGAACTTCATTTCACTCTAACCTGCAAAGACTTACCATTGCTAGCTTAGTATCACACAGTAGAAGATTGGAAGGCTCTGGCAGAGAAAGCCCTCCCCTCCCCAACCCAACAAACTCTCCCAAGATGCAGCACTTCATCATGGCGTGTCTCAGGACATTCCTAAGACCGTGAAACCAGCTTTGGTTTCCTGTGAAAAAAACATCTCAGTATTGCACCCTGAGTATCTTTCCTCCTTCCCTACTTTATTCTTATTACCAGGGGCCATCGAGTCAATTTCAATTCAGGGTGCCCCCATGTGTTTCAGAGTGGAACTGTGCCCCACAGGGCTTTCAATGGCTGACATTTTGGACATAGACCACCAGACTTTGCTTCTGATGTCCCTCTGTGGACTCAAACTTCTAACCTCTCAGGGAACATCAGCTCCCCAGCTGTGCCCTAGGCTCTGTCTTTCAGGTAGACTGAGACTGATGATATAGCTTCCTTGCTTGCCTACTAAGTGTCAGGCAGTATATTCAGACCTTCATGTATTTCATGGCACTTGAAGTCATCTGCAGTAATTTCAAGGTCAAAGGAAAGAGTTTTTTACATGTAGTTGCATAGTGGCTTTCTCCAGAAAGATCAAGCCAATTAAATACATCAGCACAAGCAATGCAAAGTTCATGTTTTCTTCCAACCCCTATCAGCATTGACCTTAATTTGTGTTTGTTACTGTTTATTCAATAGGTGTTCAGCGGTAAATTAGAAGTTCTTTTACTTAATGTTGCCTTGATTGCTAATGAAGTTATGCATTTTGAATACGAGTTCATTTTTATTTATTTATTTATTTTTAAAAGTAGCTGGAGTCAGTTGTCACTGAGCCAGTTCCCACTCGTGGAGACACCGTGCACAATGGAGCAAACATTACCTGGCATGCATCATGTTCACGGTCACTGGTCTGCTCATGGTCATTGCTGTAGCCACTGAGTACATGGAGTGCCTTCCAAGCTAGGGAGCTCAGCTTCCAGCACTCTGTCAGACAATATCCTGTTATCCATAGGGTTTGCCTTGGCTAATTTTTGGGAGTAAACTGCCAGGTATTTTTTCTTAATCGGTCTTGGTCTGGAAGCTCCAGTGAAATCTGTCTACCATGAATGACCTTGCTGGCGTTGGCTGTCTACCATGAATGACCTTGCTGGCGTTGGCTGTCTACCATGAATGACCTTGCTGGCGTTGGAAACTCTGGTGCATAGCTTCCAGCACCACAGCCACATGCCAACCACCACAGTGTAACAGACTGACAGAGGAGTGGTGGGCAAAAGCAGTACTTCAGACAGAAACATCTGCCCGATGGCAGGTCTGCAGACACAGAAGATAGAAAAACCAAACCCAAACCGCTGCCGCCCAGCACATTCCACCTCATGCAACCCTATAGCACAGAGCAGAACTGCCCTATAGGGTTTCTGAGGTTGTAAATCATTAGAGACGCAAACGGCCATATCTTTCTTCTGTGGAGCTGCTGGTGGGTTTGAACCGCTGACCTTTCTGGTTAACAGCTGAGTGCTTTAACCACTATGCCACCAGAGCTCCTTTTCCACAAGGATAGGGGTTAGGATTTAGCACACATTTTTTGGGGCCCACAATCCAATCAATAACAGTGTTATCACTTATTCCTCCTGAGTTCTCCACTTTGACCAAAGTCTCTGTGGACTACCAATGACTTTGTGTAGCCCTGAGATGACATCAGCCCCTTATCCAGTGGGCCATGGAACACTCCCACCTCAGTAATAATGCTTGTTGGTAAAGTGTTTCGAAAGTCTTCCAAGAAACCCAGGTTCTCAGGACAAGGTGTTATTATTTAGTTGATAGGAAACAAATATCCACCTAATAACCATAATTATACTGTCAAAACTGCTTAAAATATCCACCCTGCTGGGACTGCAGTGATGTCAGGGAGTTTTGTGACTAGTAAATTGGAACATTATCATGAAATTAAAAGAGAAAGTTACATTACCAAGTAATTCATCGGAATGATTTGATATTTCAAGGATAACCACCAAGCAATTTTGGGAACGTGTAATTATTTTTTCACTAGGTGTTTTATGATGCATTACTCAGTCACTGTGTGGTTGACTGTGCCTTATAAAATGGAAGAACAATGAATAATAAGTCATTAGAGGATCAAAGAACTAAGTCTAGGTGGGAATAAAACCAAAAGCCAAGCTCACTGCCATCGAGTCAATACTAATGACTCATAGCGAACCCCACTGGGTTTCCAAGGCTGTAAATCTTTACAGAAGCAGATTGCCTCATCTTTCTTCCATGGAGCGAGCAGCTCATGGGTTTAAATTACCGACCTTTTTGGTTAGCAGACAAATGCCTTAACCACTACACTGCCAGAGCTCCTTAGGTAGGAATAAAGCTTGAATTTTCTTGGTCCTCTCCTGTTTTGGGAATCAAAAAGCTGATGAGGTGACAGGTACTCTGCATCTCTCTTACCTGAAACACCTGGAGCATGCCTGGCACATCACAGGGGTTCAGTAAGCGCTGATGTGTTAATAGCTCTCAGAATATTCCAGGTCATTGCTGGTCTCTGTGCTGCTTCTATAGCACAAATCCCACTTTCCCTACTGGAACCCTTAGTTATCCATCATTCCCAGGATCACTTTCCACATAACATGTTTTCTGACTAGAGTTAGTATCCTATCCAGGAGGCACCTCTGGCCTGTGTGTACATCTCCATTTTAGACCTACTATGCAGGAGCTCTGGTAGCATAGTGGCTAAGACAATTGCCTGCTAACCAGACGGCTGGCGGTTCAAACCCCCCAGCCACTCCTCGGAAGGAAGGTTGGGCAATCCTACTTCCGTAGTGATACTGCCTCGGAAACCCAAGGAGGGGTCGCTATGAGTCAGGTTTGACTCGACAGCACATAACAACAACAACAATGTTGGCATAGTGCCTAAAGCACTTGACTTCTAACCAGAAGGCTGGTGGTTCAAACCCACCAGTCACTTCTCAGAAGGAAGAGGGGCAATCTACTTCCACAATGATACTGCCTCAGAAACCCCAGGAGGGGTCGCTATGAGTTGGGCCCAACTCAACAGCACATAATAACAACAACAATATTTACCAGAAATGGGTCCCAAACCACTCCAGTACCATACAGTCAGCTACTGGAGGGTAGGGCTTGCTGTCAACCTGTCTGCTTTCCTTCTGTCTTCTCTCCCTCCCTCTTTCCTCCCTCCCTCCCTCCCTCTTTTCCTTCCTTCCATGAATAAATATTGAGAGAGCCCCTGTGATGATTAATTTTATGGATCAACTTGGCTAGTCTATGATTCCCAGCTATTTGACCAAGCACTAGTCTAGTTGCTGTTCCATAAAGTAAAATGAGGTAAATAGTTATATAATTACCTTCCATAATGTCATCTAATGCAATGTAATCAGTCTATCAGCTTTTTTTTTTTTTTTAAAAAAAAAAGAGTTTCTCTAGGTATTTTCTGCCTCCAGAATGTAAATACATAGTTTGGCAGAACTTCACTCTGCACTCTTTCTGTTGACTGACCTGTCAATCTTGGGGTGAAAGCCAGCACAAGTTTCTGTTGTCTGTCCTATGAATTTTGGATTTGCCAGCTCCGACAATTGCAGAAGCCAATTTCTTGAAGTAAACCCATTGATAGCCAGATAGCTAGATAGACATCCACTCCTCACTTAACAGTATAGTTAGATTCCAAAGAGCAAGTCATTATATGAAAATCAACATTATGTGAAAATGGAGGATGACCACATCAGATCACAAAATGGAGGATGGCTGCATCATTCCATGACTGCCAAACCACTGGGCATCATGCCCAGCTAAGCTGACATATAACCCTAACCATCACAGCCAGCATTACTCTCACCTTGCACCTCAGCATTTGTTACCACCAGACATATATCATTAATGTGTAAAATAGTCAGATAAGAGATGTTTCACTATTGTTGTAAATGTAAATTGTCGTATAACGAGATAGTAAGTGAGGAGTAGGTATAGATGTCTAGATATCTCTATCGATCTATGCAGGTTGTCTCCAATTTAAGAAATATTCAAATTATGATGAACTGCACTTAATGACCATCCATTTTTTCGTGCATCTCTTTGTTAGTAATATGTACTATATGCAATGCTCCAGCATGTAATTTGCTGATTTTATCACTCTCAGATGTCATGTTTCCAATTCTCAAAGACAAATGAGGATCAATTTATAAAGATACTGATAATAAAAGACAATAATAATGAAAACTAAAAAAAAGGGGGAGGGTATTTGACTTAAGTCAGAATGACTTATGACAGAGTCATCGTTGGAACATGATCCCACGTTCTGGTTACTTAGTGCTGCTCTGGCAAGAATATACCACCAATGGGATGGCTTGTACAAACAGGAGGTTATTCTCTAACAGTTTGGAGGCTTTAAGTCTGAGTTCAAAGTGCCAGGCTCTAGGGGCTGGGTGAAAACCCCTCAACCTTGGGCTTCAGCTCTGCTTCCTGCTCCCAGCTCACTGGAGCTAGAGGCTTTTCTTCACTCAGACAGCTGCTAGCTGCTGAGACTGACAAGCCCAAGGTTGACAAGTGAAAAGGCACAGTACCGATATTACCAAACCACATGGCAGGCCATTAATTCAAGTCCATTGAATGTTGCAAGGTTGGCAGAGCATGGCAGGCTGCTGAACAATGATACAGCTACATGCAGGGTCCAAGCGTGCCATAAGCTAGAGACCATTCCCAAAGCTGCTTCTTATATATGGGAAGCAGACCACATACCCAAAGCAGCTACTCAGCTGCTTGTGGTAGATCCCACCATGGAGGTGATTGCCAGTCTCATCATGGGGAATAACTACCCCCAGCTTCCCAGCCACTCAACCAAGCTGACATACAACTTTAACTACCACACCCCATCGTAAATTGGGGACTACCAGTGTGTGTGTGTACATGTATATATATATAGATACATAGTTTTGTTTTGTGTTGTTAGTGTGTGTTTACTCTCAGCTCCTGTAGCTCCCCTTCTTCTCAACTATTCCCCTGGATTTAGCATGCTCAATGACCTTGGTAAATTTTGACCCTGGCAATGATGAAAGTCATGGTCACTGAATATCATTTCATTTAATCTCCTCTGCAACCTTGTGAAGAAAGTATTTTAGCCTCATTTTTCCTATTAGGAAACAAAGCCAGAAATGTTTAAGTGACTTCTTCAAGCTCATACCTGTTAGAGTTGATAAATTTCATTCCCAAGCCATGGACAAAACATAATAAGATAAGTTCAATTGGGACAAATATAAGGTTGACTTTGAGCCCCAAAATGTTTTTATACGGTCTAGGGGAAAAAAATCTCTTAGCGGAATTACATGGGAAAAATTACATAGATTGCAGTTTACTTGAAGTTCAAGTAAACTGAACAGGAAGACAACCCAACTGGCAAAGTCATTAATGTGATTGCAGGCAGCCTTGATAGACTGTATCACAGTTGTCATGGTGGATAACATGGCTCACTGGAATCACTGACTTCCTACAATTGCAACAATTAACCGGGAGAGTAAAGACTAAAAAAGACACCCTGAGGTCAATGTTGGGAACTTGCTGTCTCTGAAGCTGAACATCCTCCCATAGACATTCTGGATCCCAGGCTATGAGTGCCATAAGACAGGGCACCATAGCTTGGAACAGAGCCACAGTCCAGATGTCTGTTGATCCAGATGTGCTTAGTTGTGCTCCCAGTACAGTTAGATTTATACCACCACTTCCCCTTGTCTTTTCACAAACATCCCAATTCTAGTGTAGTCAAAGCAATGGCACTCCTTTCACGTTTCATATATCAGCATGCAACTTGCACATTCACACAATGTGGACCTAATGCTCTCAGAATTGGATTTCTATTAATGGCTTCATTTGGAAACATCACCACTTCCTGTCAAGAGCTGTCCCAGGCATCAGATATGACCATTTCCCAACAGATACACGTTTCTAGAAAATGGAAAGCTGGATTATGTTCTTCTCTGGCCTGCTCAGATCCTGCTAGTGTTATAATCCCTCTTGTACACAATTTGTATTGATGTGTTCATCTAACCACTAAACTATGAGCAACTTAAGTACCAGTGTCCTGTCTTGGCCATCATAGTGTGTGCTGTGTCCCCTACACATATATGCACACCCATATAGAGTTCCTGCTTGAGTAAACATTAACAGGATGTCCACCAAGCAAATTCCTGAGAATAGTTAGCTGTCCCAGGATCACCTTTGTTCTGAAGAGAAAAAAAAAAGGCCTAGATGAGGAAATCCACTTGTAATCTGGGCCCTAGAAAGGAGGTAAGCTTTCTCCTAACTTGATCAGTGGGTAGCTAGTCATCAGTTGCTATGATTTGTTTAGTGTAGATTGGGCCTGGAGGATGGACAGGCTCTGTGTAAACTTTGAAAATGGAGTTTTTAATGGTGTTTAAATGGAGTGGCCTGAGAGCAGACTTCGCCTCATGGTGACCTCTGCTCAGGCCTCCATGTGCCTCCTCATTAGGCCCTCCCAGAGCAGTTTCTCCCTTTTCTGTCTCTTCTGTTTCAGGCTCTCCCACAATCTTCTTGGGCTGAAACATCCTCCCAGGGGGTGGTTCACTCCCTCCACCCCAGCTCAGAGGGTACAATGTGCACATCTGTCCCTGCCTACATGCCCAGTAGCTCTCTGGATTCTCTGACTAGCTTTTGGTAGAAAGTTGGGAAAACACCACCATGCTTCCCACCATTGCCTCCACTTTACTTTAGCAATGCTGTATAATGTGTCTTGAGATTTTCAATACTGTCTAAGGAGGACATGCCATTTTTAGGTTTTTAGGAAATGAAACTAAAATCAAACGCAGTGCCATTGAGTCAATTCTGATGCACAGCAACCCTTTAGGATAGAGTAGAACTGCCACATAGGGTTTCTAAGGGTATAAATCTTTATGGAAGCAGACTGCCTCATCTTCCTCCTGTGGAGCAGCTGGTGGGTTCAAATTGCCAACCTTATGGTTAGCAACCCAATGGTTTAACCAGTGTCACCAGAGAATCTTAAAGGAAGAAAGGCCACGTTGAAATTTGAACTCAGATCACTAGATTCAAAGTCCAGAGTGCTAACCATTACCCATGGGGCCAGCAGAAATTAGGAAGTGAGAAAAGTCCTATCAGATAAAGTCTGCATTGAAGTATCTTAGGGTACTTCAACAGCCTTCGTGATCTGATCCCTGTTGTCCTGTCTCTGCAGCCCCCTCAGCCCCATCTCCTCACGAGTACCAAAGCCCTGGCCGGTCCACGACACTCATGTCTCCTGTGCTGTTGCATAGAATGCCCTCCCCCTTCTTCCCTTGGTCAATCCTGCTTATTCTTCAAGGCCCACCATCACCTCTGTGAAGCTGTCCTGGTACCTCTTAGCATTTTCACTGGGTCCCTGTGATAGAATTTGGGTGGATCTTTGTTTTTAATGGGGCTTCTCTGAATCTGCATACCTAGGCCCAGCATAAGGTGGGTGCTCAGTGGATGTTTGGTTCATCAAGGAATGAGATCATGGGCTTGACTCCTACTCACGGCAGCCCCATGTATCAAAGTACAACTGTGCTCCAAGGGTTTTCAATGGCTGACTTTTAAGAAGTTGATCACTGGGTCTTTCTTCCAATATTACTGTGGGTGGACTTGAGCTTCTAACCTTGTGGTTAGCAGCGCAGAGTGTGAATCATTTGCACTACCCCGGGACCCCTGAAGGAATGAGTGAAAAACAAGCATAAATAAACATGGTGACCCCATCAGCTGCAGAACACAACTATGCTCCATAAGTTTTCACGGCTGTGGCCTTTCTCAAGTAGGTTGCCAAGCCTTTATTCCAAGGTACCCCTGGGTAGATTTGAACTGTCAACAAATAAAGTTAGTAATTGAGTACTTAACAATTTGCACCATCCAGGAACTCTGAAGGAATAAGAGCCAGAGATAGTATAGGATACACTGGAGCTGGAGTCTTGACCTAGCATTCCTTGAATCAGGCAGCTGCATATGCCTCTTAAGTCTTCTGAGGTCTCTCAGGGGACCCTTGGTCCCCATTTTGTTCTCCAACTGTGATGGGCCATTCAGGGAGTTCCTTTCTTGAGGGCTTTGCCTAATTCACATATGTCAACTTAATTTACTTCCCTGGACTTGCCTCCCTCACCGTCCTTTGTGTTTGGTGTTTGTTCACTGAGTGCATCAGCAGTGTTGGGGATTTAATCAAGATATGTGGAGTATAAAAGAATGTACAGCATTAGCAAATGTGGATGTTGGGGCCAGAACTGGCACCATCAATCACGCCTGAAAAGTTGTCAACAAGGTGAAAATGGCCAGATGTCTTATTTTAGCAATTTTGTAATTCTCTGAACAACAACCAAAAAAATGTTCCATCCAGAAAATATGTTTCTGTTCTAATAGATGTCGCCTCCAACTACAACTGTCTACATAACAAAATGCCCAGGTGCCCTCTATAACTCTCCCTGCTCAGATCTGATTCAACCCAAACAATGGGGCTTCAGAAACAGGAGGGAGATGAAAGCAGAGTTCTTGATGGAGCCAAGGATGACAAAACAGTGACCTATCGAGCCCCCTGTACCATATGACAATGGGATAAGTCATAAGGACATGCTTTGAGTCCTCAGTGGGGTCATCACATTCCTAGATCCAGCCCTCAGGCCCTAGTCCCAGAGACTCTGCTTTTAGGGCTCCTCTCCCTGTGAACAGCTTCTGAAGAGTGCACTCTAACAAAGTGAATAGCGATGCTTAGAGTTGGAGATGACCCAGGGCAATTGACTAAGCACTCTGAGCTTAATTCTCTCATCTGCAGAATCTGGCCTATTGTGCCCAGTACTTCTCTCTTAGAATTGCCACGGGGATCAGAAGGGACAGTTCAGGAAAAGCACAAAGCACGTGTGTTGGGGTAGAACTGTCTCCATAGGGTTTTCAATGGCTGGCATCTGGTAAGCACTTACCATGACAGCAATATATCCACTGCTGTCAAGTTGATTCCTACTCATAGCAACCCTGTAGACCAGAGTAGAACTCTTCCCAAAGGGTATCCAGGGTTATAAATCTCCGTGCGAGCAGACTACCATACCTTTCTCCTTAGGACCTCTGGTGGCATAGTGCCTAAGGCATTTGACCGCTAACCAGAAGGGTGGTGGTTCAAACCCACCAACCACTCCTCGGAAGGAAGATTGGGCTATTTACTTCCATAGTGGAAACCCAAGGAGGGGTTGCTATGAGTGGGATCTGACTTGACAGAAGTGAGTTTGGTTTTTTTTTTTTTTTTGGATGGAGCAAACTACAGAACCTTTTGTTAGCAGCCAAGTGCTTTAACCACCACACCACCAACACCAAAAAGCCAAACTCATTGCCTTCGAGTCAATTCTGACTCATAACATTCCTATAGTGACCCTATAGGACAGAGTAGAACTGCCCTATAGGGTTTCCAAGGTTGTAAATCTTTACAGAAGCAGATTGCCCCATCTTTCTCCCATGGAGTGGCCGTGGGTTCAAGGTGACAATCTTGGTTAGCAGCCAAGCACTTGACTACCATGCCACCAGGGTACCTCTGTTACAACAAACAAATATTACTATGAGATAGACAATGAGCAACAGTTTGTAGCAGAACGGTCAACAGTGCCTTGTTATAGTTCTCGATAGGGATCAAACTATAATTAGTAAAAGACAAGACAGACTTTTTGGATGAAAAATAGAAAATACAGGATTTTGCAGACACACAGATTTGGTTTGGAGTCCCAGACCCTCTACCTTCTAGCTCTGCAAACTTCTTCTCAACTATGTACTTAATCTTTAAGATGGGTTTAATAAAATCTCCCTCATGGTGTTCTTGTGAATGTTAAAGCAATAATATTTATAAAGTGCTAAGCTCAGAGATGGGGACATGTTCAGTAAAGGACAGTATGATTATTAATATAAATCCTCTTTGATTTCCACTAAAGATACAGAAGAAAGAACACAGCACTAGAAGAAATACCCCGAGTTTGAGCCCTGCTTCTTTTACTAATAACAAGGAAACAATGGCTGGCAAGTCGACTTTGATCCATGGTGACCCCATGTGTGTCAAAAGAACAGTACTCCATCTTGTTTTCAATGTTGATTTTTTTGGAAGTAGATCACCAGGCCTACTTCCAAGGTGCTTCTGGGTAGACTTGACCCTCTAACCTTTTGGTTAGCAGCCAAGCATGTTAACTGTTTGAACCACCCAAGGACTCCCTTTTACTAACAGAAGTTGAGTATGTAATCTTTTGGGAACCTTAATTTCCTCAATGGAAAAGTGAAGTAAATTGTATATTTAGCTATTGCTCCAGAAGACACCACCCCAAAACACAGTGGCTTAAAACAACGGTTGTTTCCAGGTTGTACTGGGATGCTTGCTGAGTAGATTCACATCAGCATCCATGGCATCAGGGTGGATGAGAGATGCAAAACAAAGGCATTCAAGCCTGCAGGGGGCTGTCCACTCAATCAGGCTGGGGTCAGAGATGTGGCTGAGGGGACGTGAGCCAGGGTACACAGCTGGTGATAGTCCCTTCTTATATGTGGTAGACTCTTGGATTTGTTCAAAAGATTTCAACCAATGTGCTCCCTTCAAGATCTAACAATTGAATTACTCTCACACTGAATTGGTACAACAACAAAAGCCAGGTGTGGAAGGAAAATGTCTTTCAATCAAGTATTTGATGACATATTTCTGAAAACATCTGTAAGCTTGATAGAATTAGTATTCCGTTTCCTCTCCCACTCACATACACACTTGCATACACACTGAGAAAGAGAGAGAGAAGCAGAGGAGAGAGAAAGATAGACTTGGGTGGGGGAAGGCAGAACAGAACCTCCACCTGCCCTCATTCCTTCTCTCACAGCTGAACTTACCCCTTCACACCAGTGCTGAGAGAAAGTCCCTTCCTTTAGAGACTACGGTAGAGAGACAGTGATCTGTAAAAAAATTCACACAGTAGCACTTAGGAAAATGTCTCCCAGGGAGGAGGGAACATGTCTTAGTTTTCTAGTGCTGCTATAACAGAATTACTACAAATGGGTGGCTTTAACAAACAGAAATTTATTTGCACACAGTTTAGGAGGCTGGAAGTGTGAATTCAGAGTGTTGCCTCTAGAGAAGGCTTTCTCCCTCTGTTGGCTCTAGGGTCAAGTCTTTGTCTCTTCAGCTTGTTTCTTGGTTCCTTGGTGATCGCCATGTGACTGGACATTAATCTCTGTCCATCTTTGCTCTGCTAGCAAATTTAATCTCTTTTATATCTCAAAAGACATTGACTCAAGGTATACCCTACACTAATCCTGCCCCATTAATGTAACAAAGACAACCCATTCCCAAATGGGATTATAACCACAGGCATGGAGGTTAGGATTTACATGTGTTAGGGGGACATAATTCAATCCATAACTGATCAGTTGGCAAATCAAGATAGAAGGTGCATGTTATTTGCATAAAAATAGGTTTATTTTGAGCTTTGTCTAAATCATCCTAATGTCTTTGAAATCCCTCATTTCAAAGTTGTTGTTTTTTTTTTTTTAGTATTGCATAGTATTCTATTGTGTGTATGTACCATAGTTTGGTTCTCCATTCTTTTGTTGATGGGCACTTAGGTTGTTTCCATCTCTTTGCTGTTGTGAATAGTGCTGTGATGAACATGTTGTTGTTGTTATGTGCCGTCGAGTCAGACCCGACTCATAGCGACCCCTCCTTGGGTTTCCGAGGCAGTATCACTACGGAAGTAGGATTGCCCAACCTTCCTTCCGAGGAGTGGC
>NW_006921656.1:6863717-6894635 GCF_000298275.1 Orycteropus afer afer | reverse complement strand
AATTGTATTGTGCTTTGGGTGCAAATTTACAAAGCAAATTTGTTTTACATTCAACAGCTCATGCACATTTGATTTCATGCCCCGATTACCATCTTCAACCATGACAAACTCTCCTCCCCTCCCGTCCCTGTGACTACCCCCTCCCTGTGCCTTTCTTAACTATGCATTCCTGTCTGTCCAGCTTTCCCTCTATGTGACTGCTGCCCCTCTGGTATCTCGTGGCTGATTGTTCTAAGGGGTGTATCTCCCTAGAGTAGGTGGGTGCATCACCCTGGGGTAGGTGTTCTGCATGTAGGTCTTTCTTCTTTTGGGTTAAGAGCCAATCCATGGGAGTGAGTCCATTTCAAGGCCTGAAGGATAACCTGGGGCCATAGTCTCAGGAGTTCCACCAGACTCTATTGGACCAGTAATTCTGGTCATTTTTGTGTTTTTGAATTTTGTTCCACATTTTTCCTCCCACTCTATCCAGGATCTCTAGTTTTGATCCCTTTCTGAGTGGTTAGCATTGGTAGCTGGGCACCTTCTAGTTCTGGTCTTGGGGTCATGGAGGCTGTGGTCCTCATGGTCCATCATATCCTTGGATTAATTGTTTCCAGATGCCTGTGATTTTCTTCACTCCTTGCTTCAGATGAGAGGAGACCAATAGTTGCATCTTAGATGGCTTCTTGAAAGCTTTTAAGACCCAGTCACTACTCACCAAAGTAAGTTGTAGAACAAAATTTTTATGTATTATGTTGTACCAATTGAGCATGATGTCCCTTGAGACTATTGTCCCAAATTGGCAGGTCCAGTGATTCTCTCTCTCAAGGTATTTGGTTGTCTCTAAGAAGTTACTCCAACTCTGTTGCTTCTGTAATGTATAGGACTAATTTTGTAGCATAACTGCATATGTAATCATCTTCAGCCAAATCTTGGTTTGGGTATATTGGTCTAGGGTATGTTCCTGTTTGCCTACCCCCACCTGATCTTCTCACCTGTCTACACATTTATCCATAGCCTAGTGTTTGGTGTCAGTGGTAATGCAGTATTGTGCATATACTAGTATTTGCCTCTGTTGTCTGTATCTTATGTGCATGTTTCAGTGTCCTTCCTTTCCCCAATGCCATCATGCTGGTCACAGGCTCTTTCCATACTGTCCCTCCCCTCACCCAAATCAACATGTGACCTCCAACTAGTCTGAAAATTTCCCTCCCCTTCTCTCCCATCTCTGGTAACCAATGAAGTGGATTTCCTTCCCTCAGCAAACCTTTCCTTAACCTTTCACAATAATGGGCTCATGCAATATTTGTCTTTCTGCGATATTGACTTATTTCACTCAGCATAATGTCCTCCAAATGCATCCACATTGTGAGATGATTTGTTTATTCTTCATAATTCTTTAATGTAGCATAGTATTCCATTGTGTGAATGTACTATAATTTGGTTATCCATTCATCTGTTGATGGGCATTTAGGTTGTTTCCATCTCTTTGTTATAGTGAATTGTGGTTGATGAACATGAGTGTACATATGTCTGTTTGTGTCCTGTCCCTCACCTCTTTAGGATATATTCCTAGTAATGGAATTGTTGGATCAAATGGTATTTCTACTTTCAGTTTTTTAAGGAAATGCCATACCATTTTTCATAATAGTTGTACCATTTTGCAGTCCCACTAGCAGTGTATGAGAGTTCCAATCTCTCCACAGCCTCACCAGCAATTGTTATTTTCTGTCTGTTGAAATTTGCTATTATTGCTGGGGTGAGATGGTATCTCATTGTTGTTTTGATTTGAATCTCTCTAATGGCTAACGAGGAGCCTCTGGTAGCATAGTGCCTAAGGCACTTGACTGCTCACCAGAAGGCGGGTGGTTCAAACCCACCAGCCACTCCTCAGAAGGAAGGTTGGGCAATCCTACTTCGGTAGTGATACTGCCTCGGAAACCCAAGGAGGGGTCACTATGAGTCGGGGCTGACTCGACGGCATATAACAACAACAACAACAATGGCTAATGATCATGAGCATTTCCTCATGTGTTTGTTGGCTACCAGTATATCTTCTTTAGTGAAGTGTCTGTTCATGTCCCTTGCCCATTTTTTAATTGGATTGTTTGTCTTTTTGGTGTTGAGGTGCTGAAGTTTTCTATAAATTTTGGAGATAAGTCCCTTATCAGATATGTCATAGCCAAATATTTTTTCCCAATCTGTATGTTCTTTTTTCACCCTTTAGGAGAAGTCTTTCAATGCACCTAAGAATTTAATTTTTGAAAGGTCCTAGTCATCTAGCTTCTCTTCCACTACCTGTGCATTTTGGGTTATGCTTGATAGTCTATTTATGCCATAAATTAGGGCCCCTAGATTTTCCCCTATTTTATCTTTGATGAGCTTCATATTCTCTGGTTTTACCTTTAAGTCTTTGACCCAACTTGAGTTCATTTTTGTGTCTCATTTTAAAGCTTTGAGCAGTTCTTCTTGTTACAGGAACTAGACAATCTAATCTACCTTTGGAGCAGACTACTCCTTTGTTGTAGGAAAACCACTTTGTAGCAGGGAAAGAAGAGCAGTGCCCTACACACTCACCCCCTCTAACCATAGCTATGCATATGCAAAGCAAAGAGCCTCCTCTCAAATGGATAGTGTTATCTTATCTTATCTGCTCTGGGTCTTAGCAGCCAGCTAACTCCATATGAAAATGTGCTTGGGCAGAGCTGATTGTCTGCAACTTCTGTTTCCAAAAGAAATGTCCCTTCTCTATATAGGATTTTTAAATGTTAATAACCTTGAAATTTTCATCCTTTCCAAGATGCATGTGTTTAGTTGTGTGTATGTGTGTGTGTGTGTGCATCATCATTTTCTTGAATGCATCAGGAACTGAGACTCTAAAGATACAGGAAGGACACATGGGCCTGACTACCATCTCCAGCAATAGGAGAAACTGCAGCTGAACACATATTAGATTGTTGATGTCACATGTACAGTAAAAAAGAGTCCGACAGTTTCAGAATGATCACCAGCATGGCAGCTTGGACTCCTTTTGGATGGCTGTGTTCTGATGGGGTTATCCTGCTGTAAGATGTAGATCAAGACCAACCTGTATGGCAATGGAATGGAGCGAGTGGACCTTTTGAAGAAAAACCAGACCTGGAAACAGAAGAAAGGGGTCTATTGGTAGACCTTGAACCAGGAAAGAGAGGGAACTCTGTCCCTTGGAGGGACAGAGATGATTTCAATGTGTGGCCCAGGCAATGAGGAAAGAAGGGCACACTTCTGCTAAGTGAGAGAGGCCAGGAGGTCACAAGACACTCGGTAGGGCACGAGTCCCTGGGGAAAGGCTGGGGCTGCAGCACTTGCAAGTGGCTTTATGCAGCAGAAGTACATCCGAATCACAATCCCCTATGTTGTCCTCTCAGAAGCAGGTGGATTCTGTTAGACTTCATAGAATCATACATGTTAGGATGGTAGGGTAAAGAAAAGAGCACATTTCCTTCTTCCACGGAGGAACTGGCCAAAGACAAATGGTGATTCTGGGATTGCAGTGCCCAGGAGTAAAAAAAGCCAAGGGCTATGGAGGAGAAGATAACTACAGTGGAAAAGCAAGAGGGCAGGAGCTGCCATTCTGGTATGAACTTGGGAGGAGCCATAGTGGGTAAACACCCCTGGCACCCTCAACTCTACAGGGGGCAGTGCCGAGGAAAGAAGGGAGCCTGCCATCACTCTCAGGGTCAGCAGGGATTGGATTTCTCCTTTTCCTTTCAGAAAATTTGACAGCCTAGTGCAATTCATTATCAAAGTGACCGGTCCTCAGAAGGTCCCCAGAACCAAGAAGCCAGAGTTCCTCTGGTTACCTAGTATGTGTTATTGCCATCTTTTAGTTGAAAAGGAATAGTTACTGAAACTCCTAAATTAATAAACGTTAAGTCGTATGTCTCATCCTTCCCATCTCCCTTTACCCCATTTGATAGAGAAACTGAATCTGTAATGAGCTTTTAATTAAAACTCTCATAATCATATACAAAATAGAGAAGATAAGGACATTTAAATATTAAATATGTTTTTCCCTCATCTCCCTCGCTCTCCACATTTCCTGTCTGGCATGTACTGAGTTTATTAGAACAAGAAGAGACAGAATGTTTTAGCATAATAAAGAACAATGTTGGAGGAGGTTGAGATTGGAGATGCGAAAGTCTGTCTTTGAATGCAGCAATCCAGAACTGGACCAAAGGATGGACACCCCCCCACCCACACACATTCAAGATCTGGAGGTTTGGAGATCCCACTCCACCGTCAGCTATGTACATAACAGTCCATGCAGAAACCAAGTACCACAGTGTATGTGTCAGAGGGCAGATGGAAGGGTGGGGGCTAAGAAAGTTGAATGGACTGAGGGCCATAATGGAGGAGAAGGGAGAGAGAAAGACCCCAAGGAAGAAGAGTTCTTCTGCCAGATAAAGAGTTTGTTCTTGATCCATGTTGTGGCTGAGCAGCTGACAGCGACCTTATCTGATTACAGGATATATCATCCCTTTTCCATGACTGTATCCAGGTGGTGCAAAAGGCTAATGTACTCAGCTGGGAACCAAAAGGCTGCAGGTTTGAGGCACCCAGAGTCACCTTGGAAGAAAGGCCTGGAGGTCTATATCGAAACCTTATGACACACAGTTCGTGTCTGTCACACATGAGATCGCCAGGAGTTAGAACCTAAATGGTTGATTTTTGTTGTTGTTGTTTCTCCTGTGATGACAAGGATATAAAACTACACTTGCTGAAGAAACAAAGAAAATAAATCCTTGAATGTTTAATTTTCATAAATGACGGTCATTACTTTGGTCTTAAGTAAATTTTAAAAAGGGAAAAAAAGGTTACACTAGATTGCAGTTGCATAGAAAACTCCAGAAAATTATCAGATTATTGATGAACATAGATTCTTGGTTCCCTTAGATTGCACCCATAGTTGAGCACTTCCTTTACATGTCTGAGACAGGACACTTTAGAAACCAGCTGACATATTCGTAAGTCAATTCATGGCTGGTTTGAAGTCATGGCACCTTAAAGTCTACAATGGCATAAAGAACGTATGGAGAATGACAAGGGCAGGTTAACAAATGTCTCCCTGGGGGGTGGAGGAAAATGAGGATAAGAAAGGCTGACAACACTTCAAGGCTTATCATTGTGAATTCACAAGAACACGCGTTTGTTTGTTGTATGTGTGTTGAAAGCCAGCCTCATTCTGAAAAGAATTTGAAGCAACTTATATGTAGCACAGCAAGATGAAAAATAAAAATAAGTTAGGAAACTAGGGCAAAGAGAAAATGAAACTGGGAAAATAAGATGAAAACAGAACCCATCAAGCAGAAAAGCATGCTGTGAGGGTCTCCATGATCACTGCAGTGGGCCCAGACTTCTTTCTTAGGAGGAGGCATTGATTTTTCTACAGGTAGAGACTCACAGACCAGCTCCTAACTTAGTAGTTGGACTCAGGTCATGCTGCGGGTAGAGCTACATCAAACTCTTTATTCATATGACTAGACCTCAGTCCCTATTAAAGGAACCTGGTGGCACAATGCTTAATCACTCAGCTGCTAGCCACCCAGTGACTCCTTGGGATAAACATCTGGTGATATGCTTCCATAAAGATTATAGCCAAGAAAGCCCTATGGGGTAGCCCTACTCTGACGTGAGTCAGCCAGCAACAACTATCCCTCAAACTCAAAGGGAAAGGGGTCCCATACCTCAATCAATGAATCAAAACTGTGGTTTTCATTTGATCTGAAAGAGTTTCTAGGAAAAACCTTTAAAGCCAATTTAACATACTGTGGATGATCCATTTGCTCACTCAACAGTGATGCCCTAAGACTGAGAGAGGTACCCAGCTGGTCAACAGTGGCACCAGGAATTCAACCCACAGCTCTCTGATTCCATAACCCTTCCTTCTCACTGCTTGCTTCCTCTCTAAATAGTAAGCCAAGAGGTAATTGGTGTTGTTAGATGCTGTTGAGTCCATTTTGACTTACAGAGCCCTCAGGTGACATAGAATGGCCCGTAGGGTTTTCTGGCTGTAATTTTTATGAGGGCAGATGACCAGGTCTCTCTCTCACAGAGCTGCTGGTGGGTTCAATCCACTGACATTTCAGTTAACAGCCAAGTGCTTAACTATTGCACTTCCAGTGCTCCTTAGCTGATTGGTGCTGTTATTGAGTATCATTGAGTCAATTCCAACTGTTTCATAGAGTTTTCTAGGCTGTAGTCTTCCTGGGAGCAGATTGCCAGGCCTTTGTTCCCCCACAGAGCCACACATGGGTTTGAACCACCAACCTTTTGGTTAGGAGTCAAGCTCTTAACCATTGTGCTACCAAGGTTTCTTAGCTGATAGATAGCACCAATCAATTATTATCCGTCAATCACAGAATCTATTCTACAATAACCTCTCTTGAGTTTTAGTGGGAACTACAAGAGTGATTTAATTGAAAGGAAGGGCATTTTGTGGTAAGAAAAGGCTGTCAGTTTGTTCCTTTGGTTGTTGGCTCCTGAAACATACACACGATTAACGAAACCACTGAAAGCGTTGTTCCTCAAATTATTTTTTCCTGACTCCCACTGAAATTGTGATTGCTTTCTAATAACTGCTGCTGTGACATCAGTTACTTTTAGCAAACATCAAACATGCTTAATACCTTCTCCACAAGGAGTAGAGGCCTGTATAATGCCCCAGCCAAGGTAAGATTTCCAACCACAGCTCTGGCCTCAGCTGTGACACCTTGGAACATCAAAGACAACCCTGCCCAACTGAGCCTCACTTGAAAATAAACCTATATATTGTGGTAGTGAAGGTTGTATGTCACCTTGACTCAGGCATGGTTTTGAATGGCTGGGCAGCTGGATGTAGTTATTTATTCCCTATGATGAGATTGTACTTATCTCCATGGTGGAGTCTGCTATGAGGAGCTAAGTGGTTGCCTTCGGGGTACGGCCCACTTTCAGTATATAAGATGTTTTGTGAAAGGTCTCTAGCTTTTTAGCACATTTGGATCCTGTTTTTGACTGGGTCTTGATCTCCAGTTCCTGGACTTGAACTGGTGGCCTGCCATGTTGCTTGCCAATCTTGGAATTCTTTTGAACTTGAACCAGTGGTCTGTTGTGTTGCCTGTTGATTTGGGGATTGTGCCATTCTACTTCCTGGCTTTGGGTACATCAGCCTCAGCACCCAGATGCTGCATGAGTTATAAGGAGCCTCCAGTTCCATTGGGCCTGGAATAAGAGGCAGAGCTGAAGCCCAAGGTCGAGGGGTCTTCACCCAGTCCCTAGAGCTAACATTCTGAATTTGGACTTCTAGCTTCCTAAACTGTAAGAGAAAAAATTCCTGTGTGTTAAAGCCACCCACTTGTGGTATTTCTGTTATAGGAGCACTGGAGAACTAAGACAGTATTGAAATGAAATGTAAAAATATTACCTGGACAGGTTAGTATTTTGCAAAATAGGTCTTTGCTTGATAGATGATTTTGCTCAGCGTTCTTCAAAGTGCAATTCTTCTATTGTAAGAAGACAGTGCAAAAGACTTGAGACTGGGATGCATGCAGGAACACTGGGTAAGTCATTTATCTTATTCGAGTTCTCCCTTTGAAGGAACAAAAAGAAAAAAGGAGAGAAGAGGAGGAGGAGGGAAAACAGGAGGAGGGAAAAAAAGAGTAAAAAGTAGAAGGAGAAGGGGAAAGGAAGTGGGGAGGAGGAGGAGGAGGAGGAGGAGGAAGAGCGGAACAACAACAAGAGGGAGAAAGAGGCAGAGGCAGATGAAGAAGTGGAGAAGGAAAGAAAAAATGAAGTGATTGGACAGAACTCTCAGGCAATCCTGCATCTAAAATTCTGGGATTCTCTGATGTTGTTATTGTTAGAGGTGGTACAGTTGGTTCTGACTCATAGCGACTTGTCCTAGAGTGAAAACATGCACTCTCTAAAAGTAAAATGAAAAAATTTACTGAAAGTCTAGAGACTGTCTAGACTGGGAAGACACCCAAATTCATGGAGTGAAGAAGGCCATGCCACCTGCCAATAAAGAAGCCAGCATTCTTATACAGTTGAAGTAGGAACTGAAGCCACAAAATTATGATTTGCTGAAAGACAATCAGGGAAGTTGAAGGTGGGACACATATCCTAACTGCTCTCTCTGCTGTGGTCCTGGTCAGGTCCGCATGGACAGCAGTGATAGCACCATCTAGTTCTTCTGGTCTCAGGTTACAGAAGCTGTGGTTCACTTGGGCCATTAGTCCTCTGGACTAATTGCTTCCCTGAGTTTTTGGTTGTGTTCATTTTCCTTTACAATCAGCAGGAAGAGACCCATAGTTTCTTAGGTGGCTGCTCACAAATGTCAAGACCTCAGACACTAGTCATCATGCCAGTTGACCATCAGTGGTGTCCTGAGGGAGGTGCAGGGGAGGGAGTGTGCAGACCACACCCCCTGACACTATCAGAGGGGTGACACCAAAATGACCCCAAAGTCCTCCAGAGTGGCAATGGGGGACAGGGAAGTGAGCTGGAGCTACAGGTGGAGGGGCCGCCAAGGCAGTGGCAGCACTAGTGTTGGCATCACTTGTCACTCAGTCAGTAACTCATTCCCACATACCTTCTAGTCAGAGTGCAGGCAAACAGGTCATTGGGTGGAGAGGGGTCTCTACCTTGTCTGATGGGAGATGTGAGACTTAGAGGGAGCCCTGTGGGACAGGGATGGGAAGGGATGGCTGCACAGCCAGTGCTGGGCCTTGTGGGAGGGCAGGGTGGAGGTGGGTTGCTCTTCCTACAACTGGGGATGACAGACGCCATGAGTTACTGTACTGGGTAACACCGGCCCTAGAGATAGAAACCCGTAAGAAAGAAGATGAAATGTTAGGGGATGGCCAGAAGGTCGATGAGAAGACAGAAAATAACAACATATACATGGGATTACGTGATTGGGTAAGGGGATGTCATTGCGTGTGTTTGTGCTCTTGGGTTAATTGCATGATGTTCACAGGCAGGAGAGGGTTTTCTGGGGACTTGCTATTAAAATTGCTTTTTCAAGCATGTCTGTTCCTGAAGGTTCGTTGTAAAGAAGATTTATCGATAATGTTGTGCATTGAGACCCTTTGGGCACAGGCTATCGCATACTCCATCTGTGTGATTGTAGAGAAAGACACCCCCCATCCCAGGAACAGACTGTGACACCCTGCATCTGCCCAACCACAGGGGAAATGCTTCCTTTCGGGGATATATTTCGGTCAGAGGAACTGCTGTAAGAAAAGGCAGCTTCAACATGGATTCTAGACTCATATTGAGGCTTTAAGATGGAGTCAAGGCCCTGTATTCAGGCTGTTCTATCTACGCACAGTGAGTGCCTCTGAGTTTAGACTGTCACAGCAACCCTATATACCAAAACCAAAAAAACTGAACTCACTACAGTTGAGTCGAACCCAACTCATAGTGACCCCTCTTCAGGTTTCTGAGGTGGTATCACTATGGAAGTAGATTGCCCAACCTTTCTTCCAAGGAGTAGCTGGTGTTTGAACTGGCAGTCTTCTGGTTAGCAGTCAAATGCCTTAGGCACTATGCTCAGTCCTGGGACATCCTCACAATCATTGCAATGTCTGAGCCCATTGTTGTAGCTACTATGTCAATGTTGATGGTCTTCCTTTTTTTTCAGTAATCTCCTTTACCAAGCACGATACCCTTCCATAGGGATCAGTCCCTCCTGGTAACATGTACACACTACATGAGGTAAAGTCTCACCATCCCTCACTTCTAACAAGCATTCCAACTGTACTTCTTCCAAGACAGATTTTTTCATTTTTCTGGCAGTTCATGGTATATTCAGTGTTCTTCATCAACACTGTAATTCAAATGCATCAATTCTTCTTTGGTCTTCCTTATCCATGGTCCAGCTTTCACATGCATATGAGGTAACTGAAAATACCACGGTTGGGTCAGATGCACTTTAGTACTCAAAGCGATCTTTGCTTTTCAATACTTTAAAGGGATCTTCTGCAGTAGATTTGCCCAGTGCGCTACGTTGATTTCTTGAATGCTTTTTCTATGGTCATCAATTATGAATCTAAGTAAAATGAAGACCTTGACAACTTCAATATTTTCTCCATTTATCCTAATGTTGCTTATTGGTCCAGTTGTGACTCTTTTGTTCCGTTTATGTTGTAAGTACTTCAAGTCCTTCCCTTGAAGCAAACAAGGTTGTGTCATCTGCATATTGCAGGTTGTTAATGATTCTTCCTCCAACCCTGATGCCGCAGTCTTCTTCATATAGTCTAGCTGCTTGGATTATTTGATCAGCATACAGATAGAATAAGTATGGTGAAGGGGTCCAACCCTGATGCACACCTTTCCTCATTTTAAACCATGAAGTATTCCCTTGTTCTGTTCAAGTGTTCTTATTCTGACTGCCTTTGTGGTCTGAGGACAGGTTCCTCACGGGCATAATTCAGTGTCCCAGAATTCCCGTTCTTTGTGATGTTATCCATAATTTGTTATGGCGCACACAGTAAAATGCCCTTGCATTGTCAATAAAACATAGGTAAACATCTTTCTGATATTCTCTGCTTTCAGCCAAGATCCATCTGACATCAGCATGACATCCTTCATTCTATGTCCTCTTCTGAATCCAGATTGAATCTCTAGATTCTATGATTGCATGGAAGATTTCATTCTCCCACATTTGATTGGCACAGTGTTTTAGTGTCATATCTGTTTTACTCACCTGAAAATGAGCTAGGTTGTCGCACTGTCGTTCACCTCAAAACTTCCTCCCATGTAGACAGAGCAGGTCCTGTGGGCTCCTGACTCTAGGTTTCTTCTTCCATTTCTGGCCTGTTCCTAGCCTCTCCCTTCAGGGACGGACTGGGTCTTCTCAGTTTCAATGGCAGGATTGTCCTACCTGGGGATCTTGTTAAAATGCAGATTCTAACTCAGTGCTCTGGGGCCGGGTTGAGAGTCTGCATTTCTAACAAGCCTTCAAGGGATGCTGATGCTCCAGTGACCACACTGTGAGAAGAGAGGCAAGCAGCGTGAGGTATCCCTCACCTCCACCCTTCACCTGGGTGAGGCACCCTCCTGGGAATGTCTTCAGCAAGTGCTGTGCTTACCATTTTCATAGCATTTACCACTAGCACAGCAGTCATATGCATCCTTCCACTAAACAGGAGCTCTCGGAAGTCAAGAACTGGGCATTCTAGTCTCTCTTCCTAGCCCTCAGCACATCTTTCTGTTATTTTTCAATTAGCATGTGCTGTGGGAATGTGCTGCATGCATGCAGGAATGAATGTACACACACACTGGTGCACCAAATGCCTAGAGCAGGAGCTGGCCAGATAGCCAGATAGTAAACATTTTAGGGTGGAGGGTCCTACAATCTCTATCAACTGTTGTAGCATGAAGAGAGTCATAGACACATGTAGTGGGTGTGGCAGGGCTCCAATGAAGCTATTTACAAAAACAGGCTGTGGGGAAGATTTGACTCAAGGATCTGTCCTATTAATTTGGATGAACAAATCATCTCTAAATCTTCTTGTAGTAGGATCTGGAGGGACGTGTTGAGAGCATATATGGCATGTATGTGGTTAGCCTCGGCCAGTAGCCATTGCCTTCCTCCTTTGCCATCACCATCTTCCACTGTGGAGGCTGGAAAGGCAGATACTTCCCTGTCTCCCATGCAGCGGAGCAACAACGAGATGCTGTGCGGGCCGGGAGGATGTAGAGGGAGACTGCTGGGAGATTTATGGAAAGGTTACTGCTCTCCTATTAAAGGGACATCGCCATTTGGCACTGCTTCTGCTCCCTTTTATGGCCTTAAATATGGGTGTTAGCCACCTTGCAGTCGTGAGGTGATGAATAGAAGGGATGAATGTTAAGGATGGTAGACTGGAAAAGGAGAAGAGGCTGGAGTTTCTGATAATTTCTTTAAGCAGTCAAACCCACATCACTAATCACCTACCTCTAGAGTTCATCAACCTGATCCACAAGTCCTAGCAAGAGGGATCAGAAATTGTGTCATTTGCACATTCCCCCAGCACTGTGAAGTTAATGTGGTCAGTTTCACCTCACACAGCACCTAGTACTTAATTAAAACAAAACTTACCCAAGTGAGGCACTGAGAGCGGAGGTGCTGCCCAAAGTAACGGGAGATTGATTAATGGCACAGCTGGACGCAAACCCTGTCCATTATTCATGGCAGTCCTTCCAGAGCTGTGTCCTTGCCCAGGCCCTGGCAAATGGTGGTCACTATAATAATATCCAGCTGCATCCTCTCAAGGTCCCAGAGTACTTTGCTTCCTTCCAGGGAAATTCCAGGCACAGTTATGAGGGAGGAATATACACTGACTTATCAACTGTCTTGTTATCCAGCATTTCACATTTACGACAATAGCGAAAAATCTCCTATCCAACTACTTTGCACCATAACAACACTCCTCTGGCAGTAACGCACACCAAGCCTTGAGGCCAGCGTAATGCTGGCCTTGATGGTCAAAATGATGTGTCAACTTGGCTGAGCCATCATTCTTCATGATTTGGCAGTTACATACTGATGCAATTTGACAGCTGTTTAATGAGGTAATTTGACAATTACATAGTGATATAATTTGGCATTAATGTAATGATGTAGTCATCCCATGTTTTATGATCTGATGTGGTCATCCTCCACTTTTGCATAATGCCAATTTTTGCAAAATGACCTGATCTTTGAAGCTTAACCATGATAAGTAAGGAATGAGTGTACTAAATGCACGGAATGACAGAGTTCAAAGGTGTCTTAACAGCTGCCCAGCTTGAGAGTGTAAATTGGTACAGCTGACTTTGTGGAACCATTGGCAGCCTGTCACAAAGCTTATACTTTGCAATCCCCAGCCACCCATGTGTAGCTCTACTCCCCAGGGAAATATTCCAATGTGGGCATGAAGGACATGTACAAGGAAGTTCATTGCCCGAGTTTTGCAAAAGCTAACACATTGGAAAGACCCTCAATGTCCTTTCACAAGGGAATGTTTCAATGATTTATGATCTTGCCTGCAGCTACCCAGCCGGTTAATAACAGAGCAGGCCTGCTCACTCCTAGACCCGTGTTTTCTTCCCCACGTCAAGTTGGTCTTCAGCAGGTACATCCATTCCTTTCTCTGGCTCTTATTATACTCATAATAATATGTTGTTACAGCTGTTGGTTGCCATCAAGTTGGCACTGGCTCATGGCAACTTTATGTATAGCAGAACTATTGCTTCTCATAATGTTGGCATTAGTTAACTTGTGGAAGTAGATTGCCAGGTATTTCTTCCTAGTCTATCTGAGTCTGAAAGCTCTGCTGAAAACTGTTCACCATGGGTGACCCTATTGCTATTTAAAATCCTAGTGGCATAGCTCTCAGTATCATAGCAGCATGCAAGCTACCACCATATGACACACTGACAGATGAGTAGTGGTATATTTTGTTATTATTGCTTTCTTCCATAGTGCTGCCCACTACTGTTTGCCACACTCACCTCACCTGCCTAGGACTCCACTGGGAGACTTTGTTCTGTGTCCCCTCCTCTGTTCCCTGGGATGGATCTTTTCATGGTCAGTTGGATGTGTTTGTAAGTCACTGTGCCTACTCCTAAGAGCTGTTTGCATGTTCACTAATTTAGTACACAAATGTTTTTGAGTACCTACTATGTGCCAGACACTAAACTGGCCCTGGAGACTCATAAATAAGTAAGGTGTTTTCTCAGCCGTAAAGGTATTTATAGTTTGATGATGAATAGATGTAAAGCCATTACTATTTGCTAGTTACTATTCTAAGTGCTTTAGTTATTAATTAATTTAACCTTCACAACATTATCAGCTCCATTTTGCAAATAAAGAAACTGGAGCATTGGGTTTAGATAAAATCCCCAAGCTCACATAGCTAGCAAGTGGCAAAGCTGGGATTTCAACTTGAAGCGTTTGACTCCAGAGTCTGTCTGGCCACAACTTAATATTCCCAGACATGTAGCAGACAAACACAAGTTACTCTGATGAGAGCTGTAAAACACAAAGCTCAGGGGGCTATGAGTGCCCAAAGGAGGCATCTAACCCCCATGGGGGGAGAATGGTCAGGGAATACTTTCTAGAGGCCTCTTAGCTGAGTTGTGAGGATAGCTAGAACTTAACCTACCCATAGCTGTCAAGTCAACTCTGACTCCTGTTGACTCCATGTGTCAGGCTAGAACCACGCTCCATGGGGTTGTCAATGGCTGATTTTTCAGAAGTAGGTTATCAGGGCTTACTTCCCAGACACCTCTGGGTACACTCAAAGTGCCAACTTTTTGGTTAGCAAAAGAATATATTAACTATCTGTACCACCCAGGGGCTCGAACTAGAACATAGCTTGGTAAAATTAAAGAGATGTTCTCCAAACAAAGAAGAAAGTGCTGCAAAGGCCAAGGTATGAGGGACACTGTGAGACACTGGAGGAGGCGGGACCAGAAAGGCCAAGAAAAGGAGCCGGTGGCAATTAGACAAAAAGTCAACGTGCCACCAATCGATTTGAAAATCTTTCCTTTTCTTTGTAAGGTAGCATAATGTAAGTTAGCGGCTAAATGCCCAGGCTTTGACCCGGGGACTGTATGGGTTCAAATCTCAGCCCCAATTCTTCTCAGCTGTATGAACTTGGATCCTGTTGGGACTCATTTCCCTGTCTGTAAAATGAGGATGCTGATGTGTCTGCCTCATAGGGTTGGGGTGAGAATTAAAGGGAGTGATGCAGACAGAGCTCTTAGGACAGTGCCCGGGACATGGTAGGTGCTGTCTATCACCATCATCACCACCACCGTCAATGTTTGGCTTCACTTCTGCATTCACCACGCTTATGGTCCAGGGCCACGTGCTTGGATAATGGAGCTATGGAGGGTAAGTCCTGAAGCTCGGCTTTGAGCTGTTCTGGCCAGAAAGTGGACCCCAGGCAAGTGAGGGGAGGGATGTGCTTCCCGCCTGTCACTTGGAGTAATGCAGAATGTCGCCACATATCCCTTTCTGATGACAGCAAGCAAGGCCACTGCTGAAAGACAAGGACTTCTATTAACAAGGAACACAAAGGAGCTGGGCATATTAACATTTGACTTTGCAGGAGAGACAAGGGCACTGAGTGGGTCTCAGAGGCAAAGGCAGCCTCAGAGAACACTGGTCAGAGCACAGTCAGCAGAGGGCTGGTCCCCATCAGCTTCTGGCAGCAGGTGACTCCAGAGCCTGCAGGTAGGACCCCAATAGTATTGACCACAATGTGATCATCATTGTTATTTCATACAATTAGGTCCTAACCTACATTTCTAGTATGTTTTACTTCCCATGGGCACTTACATCTATTAGTTTACTTGATCTTCACCACATCCTTCTGAGTGAGCAGAGCTGGTCCTATTCTTTCACTTTATTCATTTATAAACTGAGACCAAATGTGGTTTGTGCATTGTTTGGTAAGTAGAGGGCCATCAAAAATGAAGGACTCTCTCAATGAGATGGGTTGACACAATAACCACAATGGGCTCCCACACACCAACGATCATGAAGATGGTGTTGGGCCAGGGCACATTGTGTTCTGTTGTACACAAGGTCACCATGAGTAGGAGTTGATTTGATGGCATGGAACAATGAAGACAAACTGAGGACCAGCTCCATGATCTGCTGGTGGAAGAACTGGACTCTGATTTTTCCCAAAGACAAGTCAAGATGGGTTTGGGTAAATCTAAAGAGAGAATCTCACTGTTGGTGGCAATGAAGATAGCTGGAAGCCCGAGCTTCTTCCAGCAGGGATACTGCTGTGCAGAGACAGGAATCCTACACCGATGGGAGGCTGCACTAGGTAAGGGGATGCAAGACTAGGGAATGTGACGGAGCCGTAAAAGTTCCAAGGATTTCTTAATAATATCTTTATTGTGTTTCCACTAAAAGTTTGCGTAGCAAATTAGGTTCCTATTTGACAATGTCTACACAAAATGCTCCAGTGACATTAACCATGTTTCTCACAATATGTCAACATTCCCTTCCGTTGTGTTCTGGTTGTTCCACTCCCAGGGCTCCAGTTTTCCTGGCCCCTTATCTCTTCATCTTTGCTTTGGAGTAAATGTTGACCTTTGTTCTCGTGTGGATGTTTTTTGAACAGACCATCATACTTATGGACAGTATCATTTATTTTGTGTGTCAATCTGTTATTTCATTAAAAGGTGACCTCAGAAGATAGTTTAGGTTTAAAGTTTAAAGAGTATCTCAGGGGAATAGCCACAAGGAGTCCTCTAGTCTCAACTGGTCCAATAAGTCTGCATTTATTAAGAATTTGAGTTCTGTTCCACATTTTCCTCCCCATCCATCAGGGTCCATCTACTGTGGCCCTGATCAGAATGGTTAACAGTAGTAGCTGGGCACCATCTAGTTCTTGTCTCAGGACAGATGAGGCCACGGCTCATGTAGGCTATTAGCCCTACAGACTAGTTCTCCTCTGAGATTTTGGTTTCCTTCTGAAGTTCAAAGAATATTTTAAAGATAAACATTGGGTTGCCAATGCAAAGTGAGACCATAAAAAACAAACAATAAGAAAAACTCCACCATGTAATAACCTCAAGAAAGGATATTTCAACAGCCCTTCTACTAAAAAAAAAAAAAAAAAGTAGAAAAAACTCAATAAAGGGCATTCATTCCCTGCAAGATAGGCAAGCCTTAGACTGCCCCATGCTGTTCAGGACTGCTATGTATGATTACATATGTTATGCACCACCCAGCTCAAGGGATGGGGATGCCATTCACAAAAGCTGTCCTGATTTTGCCCTTATTCTCTCATTTCCCCTACCAGGCAGCAGAAATTTTATTCAGAGGTAAAGTGGCAGATCAGGGTCCCCTCTAGTATTTCTCTAATGTGATAAATTAGATTACCAATTAGAGATCTCTCTTCTTTTCTAACATATGCAAATAATGCTATAATTTCTTCTCTGGGCATGGTTTTAACTAGTGCCACAAATTTAGATAAGCTGTATTTTCATTTTTATTTAGTTGAAAATATCTAAATTTCCCTTCAGATTATGGGAGCACTCACAGAGAGGGCTTCCTGTGTAAAGGAAACAGCCTGGACAAAACATAGAGGAATGAGAAAATGTACCATGTTCATAGAATGAAGACTGGTGTTGTCTGAAAGCAACAGAATATGAGAGAAGAGTCCAGCAAGACTGACGAGGAGAGAAGTCAGACTGTGAAAGCCATTATGTGTCAGGCTAATGGGGTCAGATTTTATCCTGGAAATGTTAGAGAATAAAGCATTCTATTTATTAGTTTTGAATCCAGACACTGTATTTCAATCAGGATGCTGTGTGGTTATCTATAATTTTCACTGGTCAGTATCAAACCAGTGTGGGTTATACTCCAGGTCACAAGAAAGAGCAGGTGACCAAGCTCCAGGCCAATGAAAAAGACAATGCTAGGATTTTGTAGGTGTCCCAAGGAAACACCAGCTCACGTTTCCATTGGACGTGATGATGTGAATACACAGGACTTGCGAATGCTCTAGTAAACTTGCCACCAGGAAGGCACCCAGGATAAAGATGATAGAAGGCAGAGGCAAGAGTTCAGAGAAAACCTTCACTGATGGCATAACTGAATCCTTAAGTCAAAACTAGCCTGAAGCTGGACTTTCAATTTGGTCTGTAATACTCATTGCTCATTCATATTTAATTTTCTTTTAACTAAGCCCTTAGTCTATACCACATGATCTCATGTCCATTCAATTAATTATTCACTCATTTAGTAAATATCTATTGACCAATATGCGCCAGGCTGGACATACAGCAACAAATTACATGGCTTTTGTCTTCATGGAGCATCTATCCTAGTGGGAGAGATAGACATTAAATTGCAATTTTATTTATTTATTTACAAGTTGATGAATGTTAAGTTCCAGAGTACATCGAGAATGTACAACTAGGCAAACTATCTAAGGGCATAAAGAATACCTCATAGAAGTGATATTTAGAGTGAACAGATGAGTAGAAATTAACTCAACAAAAAAGAAGAAAAAGATTAAGAAGAATAGGAATTAACTCAGCCAAAGAAGACAGGGAGAGAAAACAAAGGACAAGCATGCGCAAAGGCCCTGCAATGGGAGGAAAGTGAGGGGATGTGACAGCAGTTGGGTCTCAGGAGAGGTGACAGTGGTCTGAGATGAAGCTCCTGAAGGAGGCTGGGCCAGATTATGAAAGGGTCCATAAACCAGGTCCTTATCATCAAAGCCATGGGGAGCACTTAGTGAGGAGTTTGGCTCCAGGCAAAAATCCTAAGTCTGATCTGTCAAGTTCAACTACAAGCAACTACAAGGCTTTGGGATACTTGACTACTATTGCCTGTGTTAGATAAGGCATTCTAAAATGAGCTGAATATGGGTGACTGCTATTGTTGTTGTGTGCCTTCGAGTCAATTTTGACTCGTAAGTGACTCTATATGACAGAGTCGAGCTGCCCTGTAGGTTTTCCAAGGAAAACTATTTATAGGAGCAGATCACCAGGTCTTTCCCCCACAGAGCCTCTGGTGGGTTTGAACCACCAATCCTTCAGTTAGAAATTGAGTGTTTAACCATTGTGCCACTAGGACTCCTTAGGGGACCATGTGCTGGTTCATAAGCAGAAATGAATAGAGAGAGTCCAGCAATGTGAGGGCTTGAAGTGTCAGAGAAGCTGACTGCTTCTGGGAGATTCTTTGAGCTAAATAAACAAACTGTAAGACCAAGTCTGGCAATGAAGATCAGAGCATGAATGTGGCCTTCCTGGTTAACCATGACAGCATTCTAGTACCACGCAGCTGAGAGATAAAGGCATGGGAGTAAGGAAGCAAAGATGATATGAGGTCGATTTGACAATACATCCAGGAAAGATCTTTGGGTGTGGTTTTGACACATGGAACTCACTGAAAGAACAAAGATCAGAGGTCCATTAAAGTTTGAGAGGAACTATATCACCAAAGAAACCAAGGGTCAGATTTAAAAGGTCTTGATAATAGTTTGAGACTTAACATGACCCTTGGACTACTACCCTTCCGTGAGCAAAGAGCAGACTCAAAAAGGCCTCCATTAGGGAGCTTGTACCCAGCACTTATTTTAGATATGGCTGTGGAAGACAATGAAGGAGGAAGAAGCCACCAGAGGGTGAAACTGGGGCCATTGAGGACAAAGCACAGGTAGCTCTTCCCTGAGAGCAGGACAGAAGTCTCAGCAGGGAAACTCTCAGTTAGGGCAAGGAAATTTCAGCCCGGATCTCTGAAGGACCCCGTGGAGCAAAGGCCTCTGCTGGCCTGCATTGCGTGCAGATACGGCGGGGAACTTCCCCGTGTCTGCTTCACATTGCTGTGGATCAGTGGCTTCTATGTGCTGTCCTTTCCCCCCTTTTGAGTATGGGATTCTTTCTGGTGGAATTTCTGTCCCAGCTCTGCCATTGTGTATGGTGGTGGGAGGGGGAGATCAATTTGTCTTTATATTTTATAAGTTCCCAGGCCCCTAAGATGTCCGATGTGATCCTCTGTGCTTCTCCTCTCTCTCTCACTGCAGGCTCTTCCACCATGGTTAACCCCTAGGATGACCTTGAGGAGCATGCCTTGAAGATGGTGGTCTTTCCATTAGTGTGGATCCCTGAATGACAATGTAAGTAGAGCACAGCCCTCTGCTGACCTACATTGCATGGTGATATAAGAGAGAAATAAATGGGCATTGTGCTGGGTACCGAGATAATGGAGTTGTCTGTTACAAACTCTAGAGCTAATGACCCTGACCAATACACTCAGAGACTACTTCAAGTCACACAGCAAGTCAGAAAAAAACAAGCCAGGTTCAGATCTCTTAACCCTGGTCCTATAAGTTTTCCACTCTTGGAAGATGTCATGATCTGACTCTACAACGGTAGGGCACTCCCTCAAGGCCCACCTCTATTCACTGGCATAATTACATGTCCTGTTGTTTTCCAGCCCACCGGGCTTGTGCAGGTTTGCCCGTGTGATGGAGGCAGCTGTGCCTCGCCTGCTGACCCAGTTTCTCTCCCTCTCCTGTGCTGAAGGATTTTATGAAGGACTGTAACTACACAATCACCCTCCTCCTTTATGAGCCCAGACAACATCCCCCCCCACCTTTATTACATTTACTGTCCTTGCTTGCCAAGATACTTTTATGACTGTGGGAACGATTGCCTCACTCTTGAGAAACTCAGGAATATCCCTTGGTGCTTCATATAACTTGTCACAATATTTGTAACAGCAATTCTTCTTGTGTTGTTCTGTGGGAGCCTCTCACCAGCATCTCCCCTGATGACAGTGTGAGGGGCTGGAGTGCTCTGATGGTAGGCACCAGCCTTCTTGCAGCGATTTCCCAGGGCTGACCTCACAGCCAGCTATTCTGCTCCTTGAAACCCACCATCCACGGTCTTGGAATTTAAAGGCTTGAGGTTGCAGCTGGACAGTTTGGGGCTGTCTTTGGAGGGGTAGAAGGGAGAAAGGATCCATGCTGAAATCAGTTCTGAGGCTCAGAGGAGCAAGGATGAACACACCATGTCATACGAAGGTTTCGTGGTAGAATGCTTGCCTTCCATACACCTGGGAGACCCAAGTCGACCCCCAACCAACACACCTCCTGTGAGGCCATCACTCATCCATCAGTGGGGGCTTGTCTGTTGCTATGATGCTGAACAGATTCTAACAGAGCTTCAAGACTAACACAGACAAGGCTGATTTTTGAAAGTAGATTACCAGGACTTGCTTAGTTTAGAATCAGCCGGTAAAATACCTATGGATCACAATGGTCATGTCCACAATCAATCATGGGGATGATTGTACACATGAGGCAACATTCTGTTCCATTGTTCATGGCATCACTATGAGCCGTGGCCAACTTGATGGCCACTACCAACAATGGCATCCTTGCAAGTGCTTGTTCACAAAGCACGCTTGTGTATAATCCATTTTCACCTGAAACCACAGTTTGGTGGAAGGGAGGTATTATAATTTGGCACATCGCTTCTAGGACTCAGGTCCATTGGCCACCGTAGGAAGCCTCCACCATCCCCACCATCACCCCACTTTGTTCGGATGCTTTTGTCTTTCCTTTTGTCTCCCTAATTCCCTAAGCTTATCTCTCTTGCAATATTTATCTGTTTTGAGAACAAAACTGTCGTTTATCTCTGAATCCCAGACATGCTACTCAGTGCCTGGCACAGAGTTAGCAATCAATATTGATTAAGCTGACACTGATTGAGCACCAGCTCTATGGTAGGGCCTGCACCAGGCACCAGGGAGACCAGAGTGAGGGATACACAAGGGGCCGATCTCAGAGAGATTTGACTCAGTGAGGAAGGGACAAGAAACAAGACAGCAAAGAGAAGGGAGGCTGCGCGGAGCGGCCAGTGGCGTGGAGAAAATGAGGCAGTGACGGCTCTAAGGGTGAGGGGCTGGAGGGAAACAGTGGCTAGGAAGTCAGGGGGCCCCTCTGAGGGAAGGTGTGTGAGCTGATACCAGAGTGAAGAGAAAGGGGGAGCGAGGAAAGAGCTGGGAGAAAAATGGCCCAGGCGGAAGGAACTGCCAAGTCCTGAGGATGAGCTCGGGTGTTAGAAGAACAGCCAAAAGGGCAGCATTGCTGGATCAGGGTACACAGTGGGGAGATTGGCAGGAGCCAAGGCTGGAGAGCCTGCTGGGACCAGTCAGGGCCACGTTTGGAGGCCAGGGTGAAAAAACAGTACCTTTGAGTCAACTCCAACCTATGTGTGTGAGAATAGAACTGTGTTCCAGAGGGTTCCAATGGTGGATTCTTCTGAAGTGGATCCCCACGCCTCTATCCTGAGGCATCTCTGGGTGGTCTTGAGCCTGTTGGTTAGCAGCTGAGAACTTCAACCGTTTGCCCCACCCAGGGACTTCAGAGGCCAGGGTTGTTGTTGTTGTTGTTATGTGCCGTTGAGTCAGCCCTGACTCATAGCGACCCCTCCTTGGGTTTCCGAGGCAGTATCACTACGGAAGTAGGATTGCCCAACCTTCCTTCTGAGGAGTGGCTGGTGGGTTTGAACCGCCAGCCTTCTGGTTAGCAGTCAAGTGCCTTAGCCACTATGCTACCAGAGCTCCCCGAGGCCAGGGTAGGGGCCCTGAATTGCTTCTGAGAACAATGGGAAGCCACTGACGTGCCCAGCACAGGCGCAACAGGATAGGTTTATGTTTTTACAGAGATCCCTCCAGGCAGCTGGATGGAGACTGGATGGCAGTGGCTGGAGTGGCCAACAGGATACCTGGGAAGTGTGTGCTGCTCCCAGCAGGGGCTGAGGGTGTCGGAGAGGGTCATGGAAGAGGGGTATATGAGTTGGGGGCTGGGATGCGCTTTGAGGTAGAGCTGACAGGAGCAAGGTTTCCCCTTGAGATGAAGGTCATCCATCCCCTAAAGACTATCTAGGAGTCCCTGGGGGTACAAATGGTTAACACTCACCTGCTACCCGAAACACTGGAGGTTCAAGTGCACCCAGGGGCATCTCAGAAGAAAGACCTGGCAATCTACTTTAGAAAAATCAGCCTTTGAAAACCCTATGGGGCACAGTTCTACTCTGACACATGTGGGATCACCATGAGTCACATCCACTCAATGGCAATGGTTTTTGCTTTTTATTGGTTGAAATCTTCACCACCATCAGTGGTGTCCCGAGGGAGGTGCAGGGGAGGGAGTGTGCAGACCATACCCCCTGACACTGTCAGAGGGGCGACACCAAAATGACCCCAAAGTCCTCCAGAGTGGCAATGGGGGACAGGGAAGTGAGCTGGAGCTACAGGTGGAGGGGCCGCCAAGGCAGTGGCAGCACTAGTGTTGGCATCACTTGTCACTCAGTCAGTAACTCATTCCCACATACCTTCTAGTCAGAGTGCAGGCAAACAGGTCATTGGGTGGAGAGGGGTCTCTACCTTGTCTGATGGGAGATGTGAGACTTAGAGGGAGCCCTGTGGGACAGGGATGGGGAGGGAGGGCTGCATAGCCAGTGCTGGGCCTTGTGGGAGGGCGGGGTGGAGATGGGTTGCTCTTCCTACTACTGGGGATGACAGACGCCATACGGATGACATACAGTACTGGGTGACACCGGCCCTAGAGATAGAAACCCGTAAGAAAGAAGATGAAATGTTAGGGGATGGCCGGAAGGTCGATGAGAAGACAGAAAATAACAAAGGCCCACCAGGGACCACTATTATTATTATTATTAGTGTCACCCAGCACAGTAACTCATGGTGTCACCCCTGTGGACCCGGCCAGCACCACTACCCCCCAGGCTCCGCCCCCTGTGGCTCTTGCAGCTCCTCCCCTCTCTTGTTGGCTGAGACAAACATCCTCCTCTTTACTCAATGATGGGAGCCATGTCCCACAGGCTGGCACCCTGACTGGAGGATTACGGGTTCATTCACTGGGTGACAGGTGACAGCAACCCTAGTGATGCTGCTGCCGCCGCAGACCCTGGGGTCATGTTGGTGTCACCCCACTGACAATGTCAGTGGCTGTGGTCCACACTCTGTGGCCCCCTATTCACCCCACTGACCACCATGGTTTTCCGTCTAGTACCTGCAAAGCTCAGGATTACAAATGTCTGATTCAGGTACAAGCCACACATAGGAACCTACGCTATAAAGCCTGTTGTTGTTGTTGTTATGTGCCATGGAGTCAGACCCAACTCATAGCGACCCCTCCTTGGGTTTCCGAGTCAGTGTAACTATGGAAGTAGATTGCCCAACCTTCCTTCCGAGGATTGGCTGGAGGGTTTGAACTGCCAGCCTCCTGGTTAGCAGTCAAATCCCTTAGGCACTATGCTACCAGAGCTCCCCACTATAAAACCTATTGCATTAAAAGTTACAGGAACATACACCGGTCCATAGTAACAGACTGGCACTACTTTGGCACACACTTGAAAGTACTATTATTATTATTACTGTGTTATTACATCAAAGGCGTTATCTGAATGTGTCCCTTTAATGTCTTTTATATAGAAAGGTACAATAGCTACTGTACACTGAGACAAACACTTGGCTCACATTACACATGAACTATACCTGACAGACTTACTTACAGATTCCACTTAAACACAGATGTACAAAGAAACTCCTTCATAATCTGGGAAGCCTGTAATGTACAAATAAAATCTGTATTGTACTTTGCAGCTTGCGGTGCTGTTTCAGAAATCACACGGACTTTGTTAGGATTTGGATGTTGGGCCACCCAGATTTACACAACTAAGCAGCCTGGAGAGGCCAGGACACCTGGTGGGGCAGGCACGTCTGTCAAGACGCCCTTCGCTCCGCCGCCCGGCTTTCGGGTCCGGGTCAGCAGCAGAGGCCAGTGTTCACCCCTGTGAGTCAACTGTCAGTAGGTGCAGCGGAGCCCCGAAAAGCTACCCGGCCAGGCCTTTGCAGACTGACGTGGGAGGGCTGCCCAGGATGGTATTGAAAACATTGCCGATAAAAGTGATGGACTACTTTTTTGCATGTGACCCAAGACGACAACTTTTTCTCTTCTTCGCCTGGAATGGCATCCCCTTCATCTGTCTTATATTGTAATCAGACACAACCTTGATAGAATGAAAGCCGAGGTCACACTGAACAAACCGGCACTTTACGTGCTTGGAAAATGGCTCCTTTGTAACGGGGACATTATCGCTGTTCTGTGGAGGGATTTTTCTTAAGAAGACAGGCTGCTTTGTTGGAATGATGCTGATTTCAGCACTCTAAGGAGATGGCTCTTGCAGGCTGTCGACCGGCTGAAATTTGTGGGGTCCCTTTTGTTTGTAGGAACCTGGATATATTATGGGAAGCACATTAAAATAGAAATAGTCAACCGTTCCCAGGCAATGTTCTGATTGTCCTAAAATGTCAGACAAAGTGTAAAATGGCTCTCACTTTCCGTTCTCCCTAGGTTTGTCAGAGGTCATAGGGACACTGGGTAAAATGGGGTTCAGCAAAACGCTGTGAGCCCTGGGATATACTTCCTGCCTTTATCGGTGCTGACTCTTGGAGAGAGACTGGAGTGCTTTAACCCATTGTGTCCTAGATCATAGTATCAGACTTGCATTTAAATGGGAGTGAAAAAAAGCCCCTCCCACGTCAGTCTGAAAAGGCCTGGCCGGGTAATGTACCAGAAGAGAGGAAATAGAACTTAGCTCCATAGTACTGGGCCTCAGCTGGACCTAGGCCCAAATTTGTGAAATTATGTTGCAAAGCAGAGTGTGAAAGTCTGAGATGTGTTTGAGCTGAAAAACAATCGTTTGTGTCAATCGAAATGTCATGCATGTCATGTTTCAACATGTAATGTTATCAAAAATTAAGCACAGCATTTTGTTTCCTTGGTGTCAATTTTAACACCTAAGAATCTTTTTGGCACTGTAATTACTGTTTTCATTCCGTCAGGCCTTCTGTGAGCGGGAATGTTTTGTCTGCCGTTCTAATAATCGCTTATCGTTTTCATGAGCAGACATATTGCTTCATTAAACTGATTGTTTATAACTAACAATAAGTTTTAATCCATCTACTACACCCCGTATTTGTGCTTCTTAAGTGTTTGTTTCTCACTCTACTTAACAGGCTATGGAAGAAACCAGGATTGTCATTTTTCAGGAAACAACTCTATTCCGGGTGGGGTGAAGTGGGGCTTTGGATTAGCACTTCCCAGGGACTTGAAGGGAAGAGTCCTGGTACCAGGCTGTAATTGGTGCACAGGATGGAATTTTTCATGGTTAACTCGGGGCAGGAAGGCAGCTACACTCCCCTCAGCCTGCAGAGGCCACTGCATTACTTCCTAAGGAATAAGAGTGGACACTATATTAACAGGAGACATGTGAACTTGTTATACAGACTAGACGATGCGTAAGGAGGGAAGATTAGTTCTAGAAGAAGTAAGGTGAGCTGGATTTCAGATGAGGGAAGACTTAGCTATAGCCAAGAGAAGAGCATTCTCACCTCATTTCATTTCCATTACTTAAGCCAGAATTAGGCTTCCAAATCCATATTGTAGCCACTTCCCCCTCAGTCCTGTCTTGCAGCTAGATGCTTAAAATAGCTGGCATCTACTGGTCTCTCAATCCACCTAGATTGAAAGAATGAATACGGCATAGGAGATAGGAGGCCTGTTAGTGAAGTTTACAGTTCTACTCTGTCCTCTAGGGTCACTATGAGGCAGAGTTGATTCCATGGCAGTGGAGTTGGTGGTTGGTAAGTTTTTGGATAGTTTGTTACATAGCAATAGATTGTGGTGGCACTGGGGATAAATCCATTTTGGGGATGCCTGGGGAGAAGGAATCTGGAGCTGTGCTGTAAACCTGCTGAGTCTGTTGTTAATGGTGTTGTCAGCTAGGCCGGTAGAGGAGCGAGCCTGGAGCTGGCAGAGGCCTGCCTGGGCTTTAGCAGTGGACCACACTCTCAGCAAAGCCTTCCAAAGCCCCTGCAATAGGGAGGGGAAGCACCGACTTGCACATCTGACAGAACATGCTAGAATCTAGTCCACTCCTTCATTTGCTCAGGGTGAGGCCCTGAGAGATTTACTTCCCCATTTACAATAGAGAACTTGTCCAAGTGTGACCCAATATCGCCAGCACAAAGGTGTTCAACAGAGCTTCTTTCCTCTCTCTTTCCCTTTAAGACACACACAAAAAAACAACCCTCAGGGTACTTGGTCTGACTCCAGAAAGCCCATTGCCACAGCCATGGAAATGGATGGAAAATGGATCCTTACTGGAATATACTTACCCATCTGTTTCCTTCTGGACAGTAAGGACCAGGCACTGAGTTCAAGACCCTCTTCTGCCTCAAAGCAGCTGTGTGACTTTGAGAGTCAAGCTGACTCCAACTCATGGTGATTCCGTGTGGGTCAGAGGAGGACTGTGCTCCCTGAGTTTTCAGTGGCTGGCTTTTCAGAAGGAGGTCACTGGGCCTTTCTTCCAAGGAGCCTCTGGGTGGGCTCGAACCTCCAACCCTTCAGTTAGCTGCCAAAGGTGTCAACATTTTGCACGAGCCAGAGAACGCTCTGAGATTAGAACAGTGTAAACTGAGGCCCGAGATGAGCGTGGAATCCCTCATTCCCAGTGTGATGTTAAGGAAGTTGAAAATAATTGTAAAACACCTTAAAAAGAACAATGTGCTAAGATAGATAAGATGTAGTGTCCAAATAAATTAAAAACAGAAACCCCAAAAGGCCAGGACTCAGGTGCTTTCCCTACTTTCCATAAACAACCAGAAGTCCAGGTTAATTCCTTTTCTTCTTCTTCCTACTCCCCAAGTGTTCACATCCTTCTCTCTCCTGTCAGGACTTTTTTTTTTTTAGTTACAATTGACAAATGTGAAAAGATTGTTTTCTTTTTCTCAGACATTTTGTTTAGGAAAAAGAAGGAGCAGGAGCCCCGCTGTGTCCTCCTCTCTCTGCCTTGCTTTTCTCTGGGGGGGGGGGAAGGGAGGAGAAAGGAGGGGAGGGAAGGAGAAGGGAGGGAAGGAAAGGAGAAGGGAGGGGAGGAAAGTTCCAAGGTGGGCAAAGCACCAAATGCAAAACAGGGAACAGTCCAACTCAAATCAAACCTGTGGTCAGTGCCCTTCTTTCCACATTGGGCCCTCAATGGAGGCTGGAATCAAGGGTCCACTTCAGGGAAAGGCATTGTGGCCTCTGGGGACCCCATGTCTTACTCCGCTGCCACTATGCAGTACTCTCTGTTGTAGGAAAACAGGATAGTAGAGCCGTGATTGTTATTTCCCTGAGTAAAGAAAACATCTTAAATGCATGACTGGCATTTGGGGGCAAGGAGGTCTGGCTGGAGGACCATGGGGGTGGAGGTGCATGCTAATTGCTTATTCTCAACACAGTGCTCCAGGACACTAAGCCCAGGGACATCACAGAGGCCTCAGGCTGCTTTGAGGCTTTGCAGAGGCTTTGCACCAAGCCTTGGGAGCCCTGGGATGATCATCTCTGAGTTGTGTCCCAGCCCCATGGAGATGGGCGGCACTGAGCCACTCTGCCACTGGAGAGGAAGGGGTGTGATAAGTGGCTTCAGGGTGGGCTGAGCGGAGGCTGTAATGAGCTCAGCCCTCATGGGGGTCTTTCACCCAACCAGACTAGATCTTAAGGGCTTTGTGAAGTAAGACATCTCTATCTCCCAGAGCCCTGAGGAGAGGCAGGACGAGGACAAAAAGTTCAGTGACAAAGCAGGAAGTTGAAAGCTGCTCTGCAAAAAGGGAGGGTGGGGAGGTTGAGGGATAGTGACAAGCCTGACTTTCTAAAGATGCCACCAGGGAGGGTGACCTTTCTACACCCGTTGGTCCCTAAGGCTTGGGATCTCAAGGTTGAGGGGACCTTGAAGTCAGCTGGTGCAAGGCTCCAGCCATCCGATGACTGAATGCCATCCTGCCACGTGTCGGCTTGAAATCCCTCACAGAGGGGACGTTGCCTCTGGAGGCCATCTACTGCACATGGCCCATGCATTGACAGAATTCCCGTTCCTCAGGCCACCCTTCAGGCAGATGACAACCGAGCAGTGACCATCAAGCTGGCTTCTGCTCACGGCAGCCCCATGTGCATCCACAGGGACTTCAGTGGCTGATTTTTCGGAAGTAGTTCACCAAGCCTTTCTCCCAAGGTCATTCCGGCGGACTTGAACCTCTGACCATTTGGTTAGTAACCCAGCACAAACTGTTCCCACCACCCAGGCTCTCCATCAGGAGAAGACACATGACAGTGTTTCCTTAAAGGACTGTCATTTACTAGATGCTTACAGATTCAGGGTGCAAGTTTGGATGAATGTGTAGATGTACTGCCAAATCAGTCAAATGCCAATTTATTGAAAGTCCCAGACCCTGTCTTGTCCACGTAATCTTTGTGGAAAGGCCCAGAACCCAGGTTTCTCATCTGTTCAGATTCTCTCCCGCTGTTCCTCTCAGAGCCAATGCTGCTTCTCCCTGTGGCCACGTGGAATGGTTGATACATAACCGGTGAAAATTGCATTTGCTTTTTACCCTCTACCAGGATATGAGAGTCAACGATCCGGTAATCCAATTGCCTGGCACCGATTTTGTATGAAATAATTGCTGATAAAATCAGAAAGAAAACAGATTATGGTGGAACTCAGGCACAATGGACTGATATTAAATATTGTTTCAGTGCTTGGGATCATACTTCATGTTGAATCTTGGGTGGACACTAGGTTGTGGGGTTTGGATGAAAGCCAGGTAAAACCAGTTCTCCTGTCATTCATTGTATGCGGATTCAAACTTCGGGACTGATCCGTAAAGCAACCACCACAAGTTCACAGTGATTAAAAATGTGGACTCAAGAATAGCTTTAGCTGAAGTTAGAGTAATCCCCTAGTCCTCGCTGAGTGTCTCTGTCACATCCGTGCCATCACACATGAGCCTCATGTCCTAGCCTCACATAACAGGTGAGAAGTTGTTCTTGCTCTAATTCAGATTGTAACAGGCAGGTCTAGGATCCCATTGTAAGTGGTTTGCTCCAAAGCACTTAGTCTTCCCATTCAACCACCTCCCATTCAACCATTCAACCATTCAGTCACCTCTTAATGTCTTCTGAATGGTGCTGGTCATACTCTGTCCCGAGGGTCAAAAACTGACCTTAGGGCAATTTAGCTTTGATCTATTTAGCTTTGCACTGTCACTAGTTTAATTATATGACTGCCACCAAACCAAATTGAACTCACTGTCATCAAGTCAATTCCTATTCACAGCAGCCCACACTGGGTTTCCCAGGCGGTAAACCTTTATGGAAGTGGGTTGCCCTATCTTCTTTCCATGGACCTACTGGTGGGTTTGAATCGTCAACCTCTGGTTAGCAATGAAATGCCTTCGGCACTGTGCCACCAGAGCTCCTTAGTCCACTTCATAAATGCTGCCCAGAAAAAGCCCAATGTCATTAAATTAACCAACCACTCAAACAGATGTGCAAAGCTTTGTGCAAGCTGGATTTTTAAGCAAGACATCAGGTGGTATATACAAAAACATCTCTATTAATTTGTTCATTCAACAAACACTTATTGGTGCCATGATGCCTGCAGTCCAGCGTCTGTCTCCAGGAGCAGAGACCCAGTGAGGATGCCAAGCCAGGTAAGGCAGCATGATGATGGGGCTCTTCTCCCCTGTGCACCTTGATGGCAGCTCCAGGACCACCTCCTCACTTCTCATCTGCATTTCTTCTGTCCTGCTCTCCAACTGTGTCACTTCAGCCAGTTTCATGCTGAAATTCTAGCCCATGAGCCCTGTCAGGTCCAACCTCCTGTCTCGTCCCTCTGTGAGGGTTCAGAATGACCCAGGTGAGAGCTGCTCCTGCTGGTTTGATGAAAGGAAGGGTGGGAAGGTTTAGGGAAAGGGACAAGCCTAAGTTTTGAAAGATGCCACCAGGGAAGATGACTTTCTACATCCATTGGACAGTAACCCTGGGATCTCAGGATTGGAGGGGACCTTGAGGTCAGCTGCTGCAAGCCTCCAGCCATCCAGTGACTGAATCACACCCTGCTGCATCTCTGCTTGAATTCCCTCATGAAGGGGACATCACCTCTGGCAATGGTACTAGCTCCACTGTTCACACGACCCTGATGTCAGCTGGAGCCTCTGCTCTCTGAGAGGTCTGAGTGTAATACTGCAGGACATGTTCCTGCCCTTCCTGTAGCCCATGGTGATTACTTGCTGCTGCCATTTCTGTTAATGCATGAGGCTCCCTTCTCAGATACTGCTTCTGTCTTTTATCATGCAAGTCCCAACATTCCTGCAAGAACACACACACTCACACACACATACACACACACACTCACACTAAGCATTTATAGGTTTGATGAACTTTACTGAGGATCTGATACCTACAGTGAGGGTTGCATCACACAGCACACAACTTCTTGGTTTCTTACTTTACCATCTCTCCTCTACCCTGCCATCTCTCCTCCCTTATTGCCTCCCCCCCC
>NW_006921656.1:6856222-6863042 GCF_000298275.1 Orycteropus afer afer | reverse complement strand
CCCCCCCTAGAGCAAACAGAGAGAGCTTGGCAGATGCCCTGAATTTGGGCTTCCAGTCTCTGGAATTACGAGACAAAAAGTTTCTGTGCTTGTAAGTCACCCCAAAGTGTTGCCTTTCTATGGAAGCCCCAGAAAGCTAACACAATCTTCCATAGATAGCCTCCGTAATTTTAGATTAAAGAGCTTGTCTTCCCACATGATGAACTCAATTCATTCATTTAACAAATTCATGGAACACTCACATTATGCCAGTGCTGCCAGGTACTTGAGACACAACAGTAGGTAAAACACCAGACTCTGCCCTCCGGGAGCTCACAGTCTTCCAGTTATACCACACAAGCCACTTGGCCTACCCAATGCGTGAGTTGGCAGTGGGTGTTTCAGAATTTTCCATAACCAAGTTCTTATTTCAGTCTGTCCCTCTGAACAACTGCCCACATACTTTGCCTTCTTCTGCTTCTGGGTACTCCGGGAACTCACCTTCCTTCTTTAACCCCATCCTTTAGCATATCTTGGGCATTATTTGATATATTACTGGAAAATATTATGAATAGCCCTGAAACATTGTCTGATATAACGTCAGAAGATGAGCCCCTCAGGTTGTAAGGCACTTAAAATAGGACTGGCGAAGAGCTACCTTTTCAAAGTACAGTCAACCTTAATGATGTGGATGGAGTAAAGTTTTTGAGACCTCCATTTGTTGATAGGGCACAACTTAAAATGGGAAGAAATAGCTGCAAACATCCATTAATAATCAGAACATGGAATGTATGAAGTATGAATCTAAGAAAATTAGAAGTTGTCGACAATTAAATGGAATGCATAAAATACATATCCTAGGCATTAGTGAGTAGAAATGGACTGGTATTGGCAGTTTTGAATCAGACAACAATATGGTCTACTATGCCAGGAATGACAAATTGAAGAGAAATGGTGCCACATTCATTGTTAAAAGAATATTTCAAGATCTATCCTGAAGTACAATGCTGTCAGTGATAGGATAATAGCCATACACCTACAAGGAAGACCAGTTAATACTACTCTTGTTCAAATTTACGTGCCAACTACCAAAGCCAAAGATGAATAAATTGAAGATTTTTTTTATCAACTTCTGCAGCCTGAAATTGACCAAATATGCAATCAAGATGTATTGATTTTTACTGGTGATTGGAATGTGAAAGTTGGAAACAAAGACAAATCATTGGTAGTTGGAAAATATGGCCTTGGTGATAGAAATGATGCCAAAGATCACATAACAAAATTTTCCAAGACCAATGACTTATTCATTGCAAATACCTTTTTTCAAAAACATAAATGGCAGCTATACATGTGAACCTCACCAGATGGAATACACAGAAACCACATCTGTGGAAATAGGCAACAGAGAAGCTCAATATCTTTCAGTCAAAATAAAACCAGGAGCCAATTGTGGAACAGACCATCAATTGCTCATATGCAAGTTCAAGATGAAGCTGAAGAAAATTAAAGTAAGTCCATGAAGCCAAAATATGACTTTGATTATATACCACCTGAATATAGAGACCATCTGAAGAATAGATTTGATGCATTGAATACCAATGACTGAAAACTAGATGAGGTGTGGGATGACATCAAGAACAGCATACATGAAGAAAGCAAAAGGTCACTAAAAAGCCAGGAAAGGAAAAAAAGATCAAAAAGTATGTGAGAAGAGACTCTGAAACTTACACTTGAATAGAGAGTAGCTAAAGTGAATGGAAGAAATGACAAGATAAAAGAGTCGAACAGAAGATTTCAAAGGGCAGCTCGAGAAGACAAAGTAAAGTATTATAATGAAATGTGCAAACATCTAGAATTAGAAAACCGAAAGGGAAGAACACCCCAGGCATTTCTCAAGCTGAAAGAACTGGAAAAAAAAAAAAAAAAATCAAACCTTGAGTTGCAAGATTCAAGGATTCTATGGGCAAAATATTGAATGATGCAAGAAACATCAAAAGAAGATGAAAGGAATACAGAGTCACTGTACCAAAAAGAATTGGTCGATGTTCAAATATTTCAGGAAGTAGCATATCAAGAACCAATGGTACTGAAGAAGAAGTCAAAGCTGCACTGAAGGAATTGGCAAAGAACAAAGCTCCAGGAACTGACGAAATATGCATTGCAATGTTTTAAAAAAAGCAACTTGGAAGACAGCTACCTGGCCAACTGACTGGAAGAGATCAATATTTTTGCTCATTCCAAAGAAAGGTAATCCAACAGAATGTGGAAATTATCAAACAATATCATTAATATCACACACAAGTAAAATTTTGTTGAAGATAATTTTAAAAATGATTGCAGAAATATATTGACAGGGAACTTTGAGAAAGTCAAGCTGCATTCAAAAGAGGATATGGAATGAGGGGCATTATTGTTGTCAGATGGATCGTGGATGAAAGCAAAGAATACCAGAAAGATGTTTACCTGTGTTTTATTGATTATGCAAAGGCATTTCATTGTGTGGATCATAACAAATTATAGATAACATTGAGAGGAATGGGAATTCCAGAACACTTAATTGTGCTCATGAGGAACCTGTACAAAGACCAAGAGGCTGTCATTCAAACAGAACAAGGGGATATTGCATGGTTTAAAGTCAGAAAGGGAGTAGGTCAAGGTTGTATCATTTCACCATACTTATTCAATCTGTATGCTGAGCAAATAATCCAGGAAGCTGGACTATATGAAGAAAAATACACAGTATCAGGATTGGAAGAAGACTCATTAAAAACTTGTGGTATGCAGATGACACAAATTTGCTTGCTGAAAGTGAAGAAGACTTGAAGTACTTACTGATGAAGATTGAAGACTACAGTCTTCAGTATGGACTACACCTCAACAAAAGGAAAACAAAAATCTTCACAACTGGATCAACAAGCAACATCATGATAAATGGAGAAAAGACGGAAGTTGTCAGGGATTTCATTTCACTGGGACCCACAATCAATACCCATGGTGGCAGCAGTTAGGAAATTGGACATCATATTGCACTGTGCAAATTGGCTGCAAAAACCTCCTTAAAGTGTTAAGAAGCAAAGATGTCACTTAGAAGAGTAAGGTGTGCCTAACCAAGCCATTGTATTTTCAATCGCCTCTTATGCAAGTCAAAGCTGGACAATGAATAAGGATGATCGAAGAAGAGTTGATGCCTTTGAATTTTGGTTTTGGTTAAGAACACTGAAAATACGATGGACTGCCAGAAAAACAAGGAATCTGTCCTGGAAGAAGGGCAGCTGGAGTGCTCCTTAGAAGTGAAAATGGCCAGGCTTTGTCTCATTTACAACAGTTCATCTCATTCTCCTTTCTCACTGACCCTCTGCTGTGTTGTTTTTGTCAGGTGCCATCGAGTCAGCTCTGACTCATAGTGACCCTATGTACAACAGAATGAAACACTGCCTGGTCCTGTGCCAGCCTCACAATCCTTGCTATACCTGAGCCCATTGCTGCACTCACTGTGTCAATCCATCTCGTTGAAGCTCGATATTTTCAGCCCAAACAAGGCCAGAAGCTGACTGTGGAACAGACCATCAACTACTCATATGCAAGTTCAAGCTGAAATTGAAGACAATTAAAGAAAGTCCACAAGAACCAAAATAAATGATCTTGATAATATCCCATCTGAATGTAGAAACCATCTGAAGAATAGATTGGATGCATTGAACACCAATGATCAAAAACCAGACAAAGTGTGGGATGACACCAAGAACATTCATACATGAAGAAAGTAAAAGGTCATTAAAAAGACCAGAAAGGAAGAAAATACCAAAATGGATGTCAGAAGAGACTCTGAAATTTGCTTTTGAATGGAGAGTAACTAAAGAAAATAGAAGAAATGACAAGATAAAGAGCTGAACAGAAGATTTCAAAGAGCAATTCAAGAAGACAAAGTCAATTATTAAAATGAAACGTGTAAAGACCCTCTACTTGCATGACATCCTTCTCCATGTGACATGTACAGAAAAAGAACTCAGCTTGGGACAAATGCACTTTAGTCATCAAAGTCTTCCTACCCATCTGTGAGTTTATCATACTGTGGTGGTTTCCATGTTGCCTCAGTATTTCAAATACCTGCAGGGTCACCAAGGATGGACAGGTTTCAGCAGAGCTTCTAGATAGAAAGAAAGGCCTGGTGATCTACTTCTGCAAATCAGTCAACAAAACCCTATGGATCATAACAGAACAGTGCTGAGACATGGACGATTTGTAATTGATATTAGCTGAACCATTTCTTGAAGGAAAGAATGAATGAATCAGTGGATGAGTGAAATATTTCTGAACAGATGATTAAGTAAGAAGGGCCAGAAACATGTACATTGTGTGTTTAATTTTTTGGTTTTCTTCTTTGCACTTGAAGACATCTGAAATTTGTAGCAAATACTGATTTCAAGTTTGGTTGACATTCCACACAAAGGTGTCCTGCCTTGAGGAGAGATTTAGAATCTGTACGGAAATGGGAATGTAGGGGGTGACTTTGTTACTATGCTCAGTTTGGTGACAAGGGATGAAGACAAGGCAGTGATTGTTTTTATTTCTCAGCCAATGTTGCAGACAGAGAAGGCCGGTTGAAGGCAGGCTGTTGGAGTCAACTGTTTCAATCCTGCTTCCATTTGCATCCAGGGGTGTCTGCAGCTGGCCCAGTTTGATACCAAGGAATGAGATGGATTGAATGACCTATGCAAAGATCATGGTTACTTCCTTGCATATCCTCCATGGCAGAAATCTGTGCTGGTAGAGTTGATGCTTGCCATGCATGGGTGAAATTGAATTGAACTGATCACTCTCGGATTTGTTCATTCTACAAACGCGTGTCCGAGAACAAAGCCAAGCCTCTGATGTTACAAATGAGATCACAGCCCATGTTCTAACTGGTTGTATTGGCCATCTGTCAGGTGTCAGGCTCTTTACAAGATCTGGTTATGAACTTATCACTGACCCTCACAGGGACCCTAGGAAGTAGTCTTATTTATTTTTTAACTTCTTATTTTGACTTCAGTGAAAGTTTACAGAGAAAATCAGTTTTCCATTCACTAGTTGATACACATTTTGTTCTGTGGCATTGATTGCAATCCGCACAATGCAGCAGCACTCTTCCCACGTTCCCCTGTGGTTACCCTTTCCCTGTGTCCTTCTTTCTTGTCCCTTCCTGCCTTCTGAGCTTTATCCCTGGGCACATGCTGCCCTTTCGGTCTCCTGTGCTTGACTGTCCTAAGCAGGGTGTACTCCTTGGTGTTACTGTTCACCTTCTCAGTCTGACTATCATTTGGCTGAACTTTGAGCCATGGGGCCCTTAGTTTCAGACTAAGGGCCACAGTTGCAGGGGTTACAACAGTCTGTCAGACCTGTGAGCCTGGTCTTTTTTATGATTTTGTGTTTCGTTCCACATTTTCCTTCCATTCTTCCAGGACCTTCTAATATGATTCCTTTCAGAGTGGTCCTGTGATATCTTACCCTTATTTTTAAGGCTGTGATAGCTCAATACACTTTGTGCCCAAAGTCTCATAGATGCTATGAATCAAAGTCAGGATCTGAACCTGATTGTTGACTCTTTTCGTTTCACCTTGGAAAGGAAAGCCTCACTCCCACTTGGATCAGCATTTCCCCACCAGCCAGCAGAGCATAGTGGAACCAGATTCAAATCCCTCAACTCCCAGGTAGCGAGCCTGGGTATAAAACCAAAAAACCAGACTCACTCATTGAGTCGATTGTACTCATAGCAACCCCTCCTTGGGTTTCCGAGGCAGTATCTCTATGGAAGTAGATTGCCCAATCTTCCTTCTGAGGAGTGGCTGGCGGGTTTGAACAGCCAGCCTTCTGGTTAGCAGTCAAATAGGCACTACGCCACCAGACCCTGGATATAGGTCAGTTCAATTAGCTCTACTGTGGGAGCAGCTAGAGGGCCCCAGTGTTGTTTTCTGTGCCGTCTGGAGGTGACTGTCTTGTCTGGGTGAATGGGATCCCTAGACTCATCCAGAGTCCTGCAGGTGCTTAACTGGCTCCCGGTAGATTGAGGGGAGGACGAAGGGGATGGTGTGCCAGACTCCCTACTCCCATTTCAACCAGAAGTGTTGAGGCACTTTGATATTTTGGGCAGGAGGGAGTGAGAGAAGGGAAGACAGGAAGGAGGGCAGGAGGGAGGGAGGGAGTAAAGGAGGGAGAGAGGAAGGAGGAGGGCATGGGAGAGGAAGAAAGGAAGGAAAATATGAATTACCTTTCTACCTGGTAACTGTTCAACCTACAATAAAGCCTTAGACACAAAGAACCAACCACCGTGGGGAACGCTCAGAGCGCAGTTAGAAGAGGAAGATGGTATTGGGAGCCTGAGACACATTGCAGAGATGACTACAATTCTATTATGGAGACTCTGGCTATTTTAAGAATTTCTTTGCATAGAGAGAAAAAAAGAGGGGTCAGGTGCATCATGGGAAAAATAAAGTATTAGGAGAAAATGATAGTGTTGCTATTCTTTTAACAGATCTTTAAATACAATTCATGCTTTTGGTTAATTAATTTAAGATTGCAGAGACCTTATCCTGTGACAAGACTTTGTTCCATTGACACTACTACCTAATGAAAATAGATTATTTTAGATGATTTCAGAAAGTGCCTTCTGCACAGAGATGCTAATCTATAGATACTAAAATAACCATGAATCACCTGGCTATATTTTTCCTTCTCCAAAATTTCAGGCTCATGAGTCTTCAGTCAGTTGTTTTGTTTTTGTTAGTAAGAAGTTCCATTTCAGAGTAAAATTATGCTGTGAAAGAGGAAAGCCGTTTTCAGGTACTATAAGAAAACAATTTTT
>NW_006921656.1:6841188-6853648 GCF_000298275.1 Orycteropus afer afer | reverse complement strand
TGTTGGAGTCTATTGGCTAGGATTTTGTTGAAGATTTTTGCATCTATATTCATGAGGGATATTGGTCTGTAATTTTCCTTTTGGGTGATGTTTTTCCCCGGTTTTGGTATTAAGGTTATGCTTGCTTAAGAAAACAATTTAAAAAAAAAAATGAATATGATTCTTTCAACAGAATTGCCATGATTGGTTTGAGTCAGGTTCATGATGTAATGAGACAAAAGAAAAATCCTCAATGCATGTCTCTGAGCAGATACAATCCAAGAGGATCATCAAATGGTAGATGCAGAAGGGCCTTAGAAATATCCCAACCTCTTCCTTCTTTGAAAGATGAGCCAATTAAGGAAGAAAGCATCATTGCTTGCACATGTTGATAGAGAAAACAGGTGTTGGGAAGGGAAGACCAGAATTTTAACTCATCTTGCCTTTTCCTTTTGGCCAGACCTCTGGACATTCTAAACCTCTGTTACCACATCTGTATATGACTCAGGACAATGGGATCCTCCTGTAACCCACCTCTCCTGATATAAGTGGGCCACATGCTATTCTTTTCATTCAGACTACTCATCACCATTTGTAATTTCCATGTTGACACGGGAGATTATTTTTTGAATGTCTGTCTTCTCTAGGAGAGGCGAGGAAAAGATAATCCATGAAGTTATGACCACCTCCCTTCTAGTGCTTGGCACATGGTACTCAATGATTGTGCTGAAAAAGTTAATAACTTAACAATGCTCTGATCATAGTGGAGGGAGACACTACACCCTGCATTGTTTGAATACTGGTAAAAGAAGAACACATGCAAATTTTGGGGGCCATGTAAATTTCAATTTTTATTTAAAAGGATGTTGATTTTTTTTGGTCAATAATTGACTTTCTAGACCTGATGTATAACACACTATTAAGTAATTTAACACTCTTTTTTTCACACCTTTAGCTGCTAAAACCTTGCAACTTGATGCTTCTCATGAGTACAGAAAAGAATGCCCTGTATTTAAAGTTTTCCATCCTACCTCCTTAAAAAAATTCTCCTGATAAAAGCTTTAGCCACTTTTTTTCCCCTAAATAATGAAACTGGTTACCCATAAACATTCCCCCCCACACACACCTTTTCTTCTGTATTTGAGACTGCCACAGAGCAGAACAAATCCACCCCGGATAAATTTGTTGGATATGAAATGGATGCAGATAGCTTAAATAACTCACATTAAAACCTAATTTTTAACCTATTACATAGAAAGACTTGTTGTAAACTCATGGCTACAACAGTGATGAGTCATTTCTTTATCTGTTCAGCTGACATTTATTGACCACCTATGGCCTATGGCCTCCAAGGAATCGTGGCCCAGTAGGGGAATTGGATGAGTGAGGAGTGGCTGCCATGCTATAAGCCCAGCTCACTGGGAGGTCTGTGGGAAATGACACCTGATCCAGGAAGGACGTTATTAAACTAGGTTCTCAAGTACGAATGCAAGAAAGCCAGGGAGGAGGAATAGGTCCTGGTGCGAGTTGGGGGACAGAGAAAGTGGTCCTTTAGAACATAGACCAAGGGCAGGGAAATGTGGCTGGAGAGAAAGATAGGCAGGGAGGCAGGGAGGGAGGTAGCCAGGGAGGAAGGGAGGCAGGGAGGCAGGGAGGCAGGGAGGGAGGGAGGCAGGGAGGCAGGGATGGAGGTAGTCAGGGAGGGAGGGAGGCAGGGTATGATAGACTCTGCCTAGCACAACAGAGCAAAATATTGCCCAGTGACTGCATCATCCTCATGATGACCAGCTGTTCAAGTTCATAATTGGGGTCGCTATGCCAGGCCATCTCACTGAGGGTCTCTTGACCTCCTTGGCCCTCTACTTCACAAACATGATGTCTTCCTCTAGCGATTGATCCCTGCTGATGACGTGGCCAAAGTTTGTGAACTGTGATCCATAGAGTTTTCTTTGGCTGATTTTCAGAAGGAGGTCACCAGGCCTTTCTTCCCAGTCTGTCTTAGTCTGGAAGCTCCACTGAAATCTGTCCACGAGGGGTGACCCTTGCTATTTGAAACACCGATGGCATAGCTTCCAGCATCATAGCAATATGTAAGCCACCACAATGTGACAATCTGACAGACGAGTGGTGGAGTGATAGATAAGGACCTGGATAGGACAGGTTCCCAAAACTTGGCTATGCAGCCACAACCAGTAAACCAGCCGTTTTGCACACACTGAGTGCCTATTATGTGCCAGACCTATCCCAGAGCCTTCAATACAAACATGAAACAGACAAGCCTTCCTGCAGTACGGCCTCCTCACAGGGGAGCCCTGGGACAAGCAATTGGTCAATCTCAATATAAGGAGATGAGTGCTTCAACAGAGGGACTGGAGAGTGTTAGCACATGCCCAGGAGGGGCTGTGAAATGTGACATGAGAGGTCATGGTCATACAAGACCGAAGCTCCCATGGTGACTGCCATGTGGACCAGGGAAAGCTTACCATGGAGCTGTGAGACAAAGTCTGAACACGTACAGCAGAAATTCTCGGCAGTTACCCTGAGCTAAAGAAGCCCTGGTGACACAGTGGTTAAGAGCTCAGTTATTACCCAAAAGATTGACAGTTCAAATTCACCAGCTGCTTCTTGGAAAAAAAGATATGTCAGTGTGCTCCTGTAAGGATTATGGCCTTGGAAACCCTGTGGGTCAGTTTGACCAGATCTGGGGTTGGGAGGTGGGATACAAATTCTTAGCAGGGCCTCAAAATGGAGTGAACCTGTTTGGAGCTCTGAGTTCTGCTGTGTTCTACAGGCTTGCTAGGAGGTGAATCTGCGGCGGGGCAGTGAGTTTGGTTTAGTTTTGGACTCTGAGGTCACTTAGTTCAATGCTTTTATCAGCTTAGAAGATGGATGACCCTTGGACTCAATTTCTTTATCTGTAAAAAAGAGAATACTATCCTTTGTTTGACATTTCATAATTTTTTTTTTTTTATAAAAAGTGAATTTCAACTATCCACCCTCCTCTGTCCAGATCCTAACATTTCCAACACTTTGGCCTCTTCACACCTCCTCTGTTTCCTTAACAGGAATAAGTCCTAATTCTTGCTTCAGAAAATATGACTTCCTCAGGAAAAGTCTTGTTTTAATTCAGAGGTTATTCAGCCCTGACTTCCAGCTGTGAGGAAATAATGCCAGTCATTCATTCCAGAATCGCTGGAATCCTTTTTCTCTCCTCACTCCCCCTCTTTTCTTCTTGCTAATTCAGAAGGTCCTCAGACCTGTGTGCTGCACAAAAGGAGACAACTGAAACAGTAATAAAGAAAGAGAGAAGGCAGGCATGAGCCCCACCCCTTGAAACAGTAAATCTTCACAAGCTATCAAGAGCTCTAGGACTACGTGTGCCCAGGATGCTGATTTCTGCAAAGACAAGTTCAGATCACAGGGGGTTGACCAACCCACAGAACCTGACAGAGGTGAGCGCTCTTCAGAAGCAGGACCAAGCCTGGCAGGTGGAGGGCGCCTGAGAGCACTGAAGAACTCTCCACCAGGAAGGACTTTCGTGCAGACGGAAGAACTAGATGCTGCCAAGTCAATTCCAACTCTTAGGAGTTGAGAAACCAGTGAGGAGACAAAGTGCTGTCCTTTCTGCTCAGAAGCAGCTGCTGTCACTCTGAACACTTGCCTGCAGTGAGAGCTTTGTAAGTGTCCGGACACTGGGTAAATGCCACGATAGTGTGGGAGCTGTCTTCTCTCTGGTTAGCACAGGCAAGCATCTTTGAACACTGCTTGGTTAAAAACACACAAACAATCCTGCCGGACACTTGGTTTCAAGCTTGTTGAAGGCTATCAGCTGACACCATCTGTGAAATGCAATCTTCGACACTAGCCCTCTCCCAGTCCTCAGTGTCTGGGGACATTCAAAGGTGAAAGGCAGAGTGGAACTACTACTCCGTCTAGGAATCACTCCTTTGTCCATGCAGGAATACTGGACTGAGGAATTAGTATCCCATTTCTCAGATGAGAAGGTGGAGGCTGGAAAAAAGGTGGAATAACCTGAGGTGACACACAGATAAATAAGGGGAAACAAGAATCTCAATTCCAGTCTGCAAATTGGTGTCTGGGATCAAGAAGCATTGGCTGGCCTGGCTTTTTCTATGAGTTTTTTCTTTTTTAAATCAAGCAATTTGCACAGATGTTTAGCCTACAGCATGCTAAACAGAGGGTCTGAGTGGCTTGTGTCAATGACTGGACCTTTTGATTTTGCTGAAAAGCATTTTCTAATTTCCTAGACAGACAAACATACTTTTGATTTGCTCTCAGTCAAAGGAAACTGGTCTCAGACAAGTACTGAACACTAAGGTAATTATCTGTCCAAATCTGCCTGCGATGGCCAGTTGATTCTGACCCCTAGTGTCCCCTGTGGCATGGTAGAACTGCCCCACAGGGTTGTCTAGATTCTAATATGTATGGAGCAGATCACAGGTCTTCCCTCATGGAGCCGCTGGGTGGGTTTGAACCACCAATATTTCCATCAGCAGCCAAGTTCTCAACTGTTTGCACCACTGGTGCTCCTTAAAGTGTTTACTGAACTTACATTATTTTGGGGAGCTCTGGGGGCATAGTGCCTAAGGCATTTGACTGCTAACCAGAAGGTTAGTTCCAAAACATCTGTATAGCATTTACTGTATGCCTGGCCCTGTTCTAAGGGATTTCCGATATTAACTCATTTTGTCCTCATACAACCCTGTACAGTATTGTTATCCCCTGTTTGAAAAGGAGGAAACTGAGTCACAGAGCTGTGAAGTAACTCGCTCAAGGCTACACTGCTGGAGAGAAGCTGGCCGAAACTGGCTCCTGGCATGATGCTTGTAGCTGTGCCACACAGCCTTGTATTGGACAAAGCCTGGCCAGTTCTTGGGCAGAAACGAGGGGCTGTGGCTTCTGTGATGACTTGCTCTCGGCTCAGGATGGGGAGCCACTATCCCTGGGCCCTGCTGTACACATCACTTCCTGCTTAGGTGCCATGACCATTGTAAAGGAAAAATCACTTACGCTAGCTCTGGGAGAGCACTGGGGGTGTTGTGGGTCAAGCATTAGGCTGCTAACTAAAATGCCAGTGTTTTGAACCCATCAGCTGCTCCATGGAAGAAAGATGAGGCAATCTGCTTCAGTAAAGATTTACAGCTTTGGAAATTCTGTGGGGGCAGTTCTGTTCTCTCCTACTGGCTCACTGTCAGACTGAATGAACTGAATGGCAGTGGCAGTGAGTTCAGCTCTGGGGGAAGCCATGGAGGAGCTGTCCTTGCTGTTGGTGCTGATTAGGACTTTGAACCCGTTCTCAGTTCAGTCATGGCTGGGGAAGCTAAACTGGAACAGACTCAAATTTGTAAACTGTGCATGTACTGGAATGATAGCCAGAACACGAAAAATTACAAGTCAAAACCCTGCTGAAAATGTAATCTCCTTCCTAGAAAACAAGGGCAGCATGCATGTCGCATAGCAACCAAATCTCTTAATTGACAGAGTCAGAAACAACGGTGCCCAGTTCAAAGATGTGGTCAACTGCACCACTTTGAATGTGTGCCATTGCCCACAGTCCTGGGGGTAATCATGCAACAAGCTCCTGAAAAGGCTTGCTATGTCTCTTCCAAGTCTCCCATTCTGGTTATTATTCCATCACAATTTGGTTCTGGTCTGATTTTGCTGCTTTGGCCATGACTGAACTGGTTTGCACTGCTTTGAAGCCCTGTGTCTGCACTTCCTTTAAGTTATCAGTTGCCATCGACTCTGACTGATAGAGATCCCGAGATCCCATGTGTGTCATATGGGACCCATATGGCCTTCAATGGCTGATTTTCTGGAAGTATCACCAAAACTTTCTTCTGAGGAGCTTCTGGGTAGACTCGAACCTCCAAGCTTTCAGTTAACAGCCAAGCTTGTTAACCATTTGCACCACCGAAATAATTAAACATGTATGGGTACCCTGAGGCATTAGTGGTTCGTAGATAGTGTTCTCAACTCTCATGTGGTGGCCCCTGGTTCAATTCCTGGCCAATGCACCTTGTACGCAGACACCACCCTCTATCAAAGGGGCTTTCTTGTTGTTGTAATGCAGAACGAGGGGCTCTGGTAGCACAATGATGAAGGCATCTGATTGCTAACCAGAAGGTTGGTGGTTCAAACCCACCAGCCACTCTGTGGAAGAAAGACTGGGCTATCGACTTCTGTAAAGATTTACTGCCTCGGAAACCCAATGGGGGTGGCTATGAGTCGGGATTGACTCAGTGGCCGTGGGCTTGGTTTGGTTTTGGTTTATGAGGCTTCAGTGGTGCTTCTAGGCTAAGATGAACTAGGAACAAGGGCCTGGCAATCTGCTTCTGAAAATCATCCAGCAAGGACCCCGTGGGATGCAACAGCCTGATGTGAATCCAGCCACGGAGATGGACCAGACCTAGCAGCATCTTGTACTGTTGTGTGTGGGTCAGTATGAGTCGGGTGCCAGCTCGATGGCAGATAATAACAACAGCCAGTATATCACCCTGGAGTAAGTGCAGACAGGGCAGTGACGAGGCTGGGGTTCGGGGAAGGCCAGTGCTACGGTACCAGAGACCCCAAAGAAGAAAAGCCGTTACTCACCCAAGTCTACTTGTCTCTTGTTTTGAGAAGAAACATTTTCCCTTGCAATCCAGTGATCTTTCCTGAGCACAAAGCATCAAGTTCATGCTCTTCTCCTTCCACAGAACCTTTTGTTCAGCTCATCTCATCATTTTTAACTGAAGGAGAAAAAAAATCAATAAATAAGCTCAAGCTGGTATTTTTATATGAGGCCAGGGCATGTTTAAGGAGTCCTGGTGGCACAATGATTAAAGTGCGTGGTGGCTAACTGAAAGGTGGGCAGTTCAGACCCACTACCCACTCTGGGGGAGAAAGATGAAGCAATCTGCTTCTGCAAAGATTACAGCCTTGGAAACCGTATGGGGCAGTTCTACTCTGTCCTACAGGGTCACTAGGAGACAGAATTGACTCAACAGCCATGGGTTTTGATCAGGATGTGTTTACTTTTGCACTGGCTTCTAAAACTTCATCACCCCCTTGGTCTGTTCAGACACTTAGGGTAACTTACACTGCCAAAAATATTTTGTTTCTGATCATTTCTTCGAACTCAGCCATGTGCGGTTTTATTGTAAAATGTTCTGCTAATGTGAGTGGAATTGTTTTGTATGGATCTCTATGTGTACTGACAAGAAATAGTGGGCTGGGAGGTGGACGTGGCTCTCTTTACTAGTGTGGCAATAATGTTTTACATCTCAGCAGTGCCTTTCAAATCAAAACCTCTCACAAACACAAGGGGCGACGACGACTTGATGCGTTGTTGAAATACAGCAAACGCTTCGGCGCTCCGGCACCACGCATCACTTTTTAGCCCAGGAAGCTAGGGATGGAGGGTCCCTACACAGAACAAAATAATAAAGCGCATGTCTGGGATGGTTCTATCTGAGAGCTCAGAGCTCATTCCAGGGCTTTCTCTGCAAATCTTTATTGTCCTCATCAGATCTCAATAAAACAGGAAGCGAACAACTGCTCTTAGCTCCCTTTACAAGCTCAGGGAGGGAGGCAGAGAAGGGATTGGACTTTGAAAGGTTACCAAGCCAGATGGTGATGGGGTCCAGGAGGGGTCCCAGCCTCTTCTCATCCCTGGCTCGTCTGTGTCCCCGACTGTGTATGGGGCAACCAGTCCCCTGGGCGTGCCAGTTCTTGTTATTGTCTGTGACTCTGGTTGAGGGTGTGTCTTTGAGACAAAATGGAGAAACGCCCCTCAAACAGAGAACCATCCCTTCTCCAAAGCTTTCTTCCTCTGGCCTCTTGGTCTCCCTGCCCCAAACGTTCTTTCTTTCCCCTTCCGTCATTCTCATTCTCTGTCCCCTTTGCCTCCCTCCCTGCCTCACATTTTGTTTTCTTTTCCCTTTTGCTTCACCTGATTCCTTTTCTGGTCTTTCATCTAAGACCAGACTTCACTATCTCCCTTCCTAGGATGGAGTTACAGTCGTATTTGAGGTTCTCTATTGGTGGAAACCTGCTCACACCCAAGTGGTGAACCCCACACTTTTGGGGGATGCACTTCCAAATTTGACCACGAGGGGGTGTGCGTGTGCAACATAGCATCTGGTTTTATTCATTACTGGGAGATTCAGCCTGGTACCTTCCTTCTTGGTGAGAGAAGAGAGTTGGCTAGAGGAATTGGACTTTCGTTTTTTTAATTTAAATTTTCTTTGTTGTCACTGTTGAGCATATATACAGCAAAGCATCCACCAATTCGACAATGTCTAAGTGTACAATCCAGTGACGTTCTTTGAGTTGTACAACCACTCCCCTCCTTTCCTGAGTTGTTCCTCCCCCATTAAGATAAGCTCACTGCCTCCCGCCCAGGTTCCCATCTAACCTTTTGAGTTGCTGCTGTCACTTTGATCCCGTGTAGATCTTAAATGAGCAAAATGCTAAAGGCAGACATTCTTCATGACTCAGGTGGTTAAGCACTTGACTGCTAACCAAAGGTCGGCAATTCAAACCCACCAGCCCATCCATGGGAGAAAGATGTGGCAGCCTGCTTCCATAAAAATACAAAGCCTTGGAAACCCTATGGGAACGTTCTACTCTCTCCTATAGGATTGCTATGAGTTGCAGTTGACTTGACAGCAATGGATTTGGTTTGTTATTTGGTTTTTAAGAAACTTCAAGACATAGTTTTGTTTTCAGGTTTAAAGGTTATTTCAGGGCAAAAGTTTCAGGGGTTTATCCAGCCTCGGTGGCTCCAGAAAGTCTGACATCCCTGAGAATGGAACCACCAAACAGAGAGAAGACGGTGTGGACTGCAGGACAGGTAGATACAAAGGCTGAGGACAGGTATCTTTCTTCAGGTACGTGGGTGGCCGGGCGGGAAGATATGGGGTGGAATGTGTGTGTGCATACACGTGTGTGTGCATTCCACTTCTCCACTTGATCCCTGTGGGTCCCTTCACATTTCTAGGCAGCAGTCACTTCATCTTTATAACCAGTGGCTTCTGAGCTGGCTGGTCTCTGAGGTGTCTTCCAGTTGTATCTCTGTAAAGTTACATGTGGGAGGTTGAGTAAATCCTAAGAGAGCCACTGACAGCCATTCGTCCTCAGCCAAGGCATCCCTGCTCCATGGGGGCGGCTTTGGGCCCCTCTCCTCATTGAAGAGGGCCCGTGTCTGTGTGAAGCCGATTCAGCCCCGGTCCAGTCTGGACGGTGCCTTTCCTGCTGGACCTGACAGGAGCAGAGGATCTAGGAAACCTTCCTGGTGTCTCTCCTGACACAGACATGACTGATTTCTAGGGAAGGGTGTGCCATCTTTTGGTGCTTGTCTTGCATGACAAACTCGTTGGTCGAGGGAGCCGGGAGGTGGTGCCATCAAGACTACACTGAGGAGGAGTGGTTCTGAACAAGTGCTGAGTGTGTCCCAGGAGCCGGCCAGGCACCCAGCTTTGGGATGAGCAATGTGGCTGCCCCCACGGAGCTCGGTGAGCAGAGTGGGAGGCCGAGATCCACAGGGGACTGAGCCCAATGTGCAGAAGTATGTGAATAGCACTAGCAATGACAGTGGAGCAGAGAGGAGGAACAGTCCCCCAGTGTCCCAAGGTGTGTCCTCAGGAAGGTCCCTCAAAGTGGGGATCTCCTTGCCCTGCACTTGGCAATGTCAAGTAGCTGGCTTGAGATCACACAGTTAGTCAGCAGAAGAGCAGGGCCAGGCAAGGCCACTCCGGTCTGGTTCATTCCAATGGCACCAGCTCTAGCCTGGCATGGCTGGGCGTCATTGGGATGGGCTCACCTTTGTGAGCAAAGGGGCCAGGACTCTTGGAGCAGGAGCAGCAATCCTGTGCACATAGGACAAGGAGCTGCTGGGCATGTCCCCTCCGTCCCTGTGTGCTCTGACATGGCCTTGCAGGAGTGGTGCCTGATTCACTGTCATAAGCAGAACACAGGCTGAGGAAGTTCTCATCCCTCTGAGCTAGGGGACACCGCTGGGGGCCCCGACCCATGGTGCCTTGGTGGCTGGCTGGGGCTAGAAGGAGCTGCAGAGCACTTCCCTAGAAGGCCTGGGTGACTTTGGGCACCTTGGTCTGGGATGTGCCATCCTGCCTCGCTGACCTGTGGGTCTGAGAAGAAAGGAACCCGGATTTCTTATTGCAGCTTCCGGTCTCCAGCCCGAGGTGCAAACTATGAGACTGAGAAGATGACTTGAGGGGTGCGTGGACCTGGTCTGAATGAACTTTGGGAAGTCTGCTTTGTCCACAGTGGTGTCCCCTGCCCCCAGAGTTTTCTCTGGCACAGAGCAGTCATGGTGGCTACTGCTGTGTGCCTGGAGAGAGAGTCTGGCTGGGGGTCAGAGACCCAAGTGTGAGTGCCTGCAGAAAATTTTCCACTGTCCCTGGTTTTCTGAGCTTCAAAGGGACCAGAGGGTCAGTGTCCCCAGGACGGCAGGCTGGGGACAGCAGCCCCGTTTGTGCAGCCCAGGAGGCCCAGGCCAGTGCTCAGCCAGGTGGGTGGGTGGGGCCGCTTCCTGGGCATCTCATGGAGACGTTTGTCCCTGTCCTCGCTGGAGGACCCCGCGTGGGCACTCACAGTGCTGGGCATCTGCCCACCTGGAAGGCTCTGTCAGGAGGAGGGGTCGCAGCGGAAGATTCAGTGGGCTTGCTGCTGGTTCCCAGTCACCAGCCCTCCTCCTCAGCTGCCAGGGGGTGTCTCTGCCAACTGCTAGGATGAGCGTCACAGACTGTTACCCGGGAAGGCAGAGCAGGGGGCTGCGGAAGGGGGCTGCACAGCGGGGGCACTGGGGGCCCCCAGCCACCATGGGACCACAGGCAAAGTACCACATTACTCTGAGCCTCAGTTTCCTGATACGGAAGTGGTGATAAATACTACCCTCCTTGTGTTATTGACAAAACTGAAAATAAACCAAATCCTCTGCAATCAAGTTGGTTCTGACTCACAGTGCCCCTAGAGGACAGAAGAGAACTGCCCCATAGGGTTTCCAGGGCTGTAAATCTTTACAGAAGCAAAGCCCAAACCAAAACCAATGGCATGCATTTGCTTCGACTCGCAGCACTCCTAGAGGACAGAGTAGAACGGTCCCACAGGCTGACTGCCTCATCTTTTTCCCACAGAGCCCATGGTGGGTTCAAACCACAGACCTGTTGGTTAGCTGCCTGATTTTTTTAACCACTGAGTGCTCCTTTGAACTGAAAACAGTGAATGCAAACACTTAACACAGCACATGATGTGAGCAGATGCCTTCGTGAAACCCAAAAACCAAACTCACTGCCATGGAGTAGATTCCAACTCATAGGGACCTCCTTTGGGTTTCTGAGGTGGTAAATCTTTACGGAAGTAGATAGCCCAGTCTTCCTTCCTTGGAGTAGCTGGTGGGTTTGAACTGCCAACCTTCTGGTTAGTAGTCAAATGCCTTAGGCACTGCACCACCAGAGCTCCCAGATGGCTCATCAACCATCATTATTACTGAAGGAAGGAGTCCTGGGGGCGCAAGGGTTAAGTGCTCAGCTGCTAACTGAAAGGTGGGCGGTTCCAACACACCCCCTGGTGATCCCCTCCCTAAAGATCACAGCCTAGGGAACCCAATGGGCAGCTCCAGTTTGTCACATGGGGTTGCCAAGGGTGACTAGAACACAGGGCACACAACCACCGCCCTGTTGACCTCCACCCCAGGCTGCCTGTAGAGCCGCCCTGTTGCCTCACCAGGAGCTCAGGGGCGGCAGGACTGTGGGGAGGGGCAGCGGGCAGCCAGAGAAGCGCAGACCCTTCACTTACTCCTCAGCACACCTTCTGGGCGCCCCCACTCTGGCCTGGTGTCCAGGCGCTGGGGACCCTCTGCAAACAGGATTGTAGCCCCTTGTGTGAACTGCTCATGTTCTAATGGGGGCGGGGGTGTTGAAGGCAGGTCCTTACAGCTCTCTGTGCAGGAAGGTGACCATCGCTGGAGGACACCCAGGGAAGTGACTGGCTTTGTGAGGAAGCCCAGGAAGGCTGTCCAGGGAAGGTGACATTGAGCTGGGACTCCAGGTTGGAGTGTGACGGTGGAAAGGCAAGGCAAAGACGCGGGAGCCTGGGGAGGGGGGCAGTGAGGGACACAGGGCATGTCTACCTGCGCGCGGGCATTGTCCTGCACCTGGACAGGCGGCCATCCATCGGCATCCGGGCTTTACCAGCAAAGGGAGTGACAACCCGGCGGCAGGTTGTTATAGTGTGTGTGTGGGGCGCCTGTGTGTGACAAAGACGCCCTGAAGGGCCAGCGCGTTCACGTCCCTGGCCTAGGGGCCAGGGGTCCCCGGGGAGCCCATGGACACAGAGGGCGAAGCCACTTAGAGAAGTGTGGGGCGCCTTGAGAGCCCCGCGCCCTCCCCAGGGCTTCCCTCCTGTCTGTTGCGTCCCCTAAGCGCCTGGAACGCTCGCTGCGTGACCTTGGCAG
>NW_006921656.1:6837925-6840503 GCF_000298275.1 Orycteropus afer afer | reverse complement strand
GCGAGTCGGCGTCCGGGCCCCGGGCGGCGGCGAGCATGGAGGAGAAGTACCTGCCGGAGCTGATGGCGGAGAAGGACTCGCTGGACCCCTCCTTCACGCACGCTCTGCGGCTGGTGAACCAAGGTGAGCGCGGCCGTTAACCGCCGGCCGAGGCTGTTGGGGGCCGGGGGTGGCCGGGGGCCCGGGTGTCGGGGTGCCGAGGCTGGGGAGCCGGGGGCCCGGGAGGCGGGAGCGCGGGGCGGGGGTCGCGACCCTGGAGGGCCACCTGGGTGGAGGCCACGGGACAGGGGAGAGCGCGGGGCGAGTTTGTGGGAACTGGGCAGGAAGGGCACGGTTGGGGTGTGGGTGCCACTTGAGGGGAATCTTTAGGGACTGGAGGATGCCCCGGGGGAACTTCCGGGTGGGGGTCGGCGACCACTGGGGGCTTCGCCGGCAGGAGCGTGTCTTACCTCACTGGAGGGGAGACTCTGGGGGGCTCGGTGTTCCGTGTAAGGGTTTCCAGAAGGAGCTGGGAGAAAATGGGGAGAGGAGGGGCCAGACAGGGGGGCGGAAGGGAGCAGGTGCCTGGGTTGTTGGTGAAGTTTGGGGACCTTGGAGGCATTTTGAGGTCAGACCCCAAGCACCCTAGAGGACAGGGACCCGGCGGTGCCGCGCGCGAGCCAGGCCCCTGCCCCCAGCCGCCTCCCTGCCTGGTGTCCAGGCTCCAGCTGCCCGGCTGGGGGTGGTCTGCCCGCTCGCGGGGTGGGCAACTCATGCCAAGGCGGGCGGGCTGACCGTGCGGGGCTCAGCAGGGGAGAAGAGGCTGGCACACCGCCCTCCGCTTGGCTCCTCTGGCCTGGCCCTGGGACGCGCTGGGTGGGTGGGTGGCTGACCCTCATTGGCGCCGGCTCTGGGTTGGGAACATTGGCGGAGGAGTGGACGCCTCTGCCTTTTCAGCGCCTCTCCAACCGCTCAGCATGGGAACAACCCTGGCAAGTACTGGACAGAAGCAGGGTTTGTGGAGCCGCGTCTGCCCAGGACACATTTCTGAGTGATCCGCTGGCATGGAGGGTAAATGACGCCTTCCCGGAGCTGTCCTGCCCTCCTCCTCCCCGGGTGTTTGGAGTAGGACTCCTGAAAAAGACGGGCCGTTGGTCTGCTTTTGCTCCGGGAAATGGCAGGCACAGCGTCTGGTCAGATTTGCTACTTCGTGCGCGAACCGCGGAGTGCAGGGACAGCCTTTAGTTCCGAGTGAGATGGGGCCGGCTCCTTTATTGCTGGAAGGGAAAGATGAGGCAGACATGTTCTATTTGTATGTAGATATGTATATTTCAAACAGCACCCTCTGATCTTTGCCTGTTGTCACCGTTCTCCAGTGTGGGGTGTGTGCTGTAGACAGGTGGTGGTGGGAGAGACCTCACTGTCTCCAAGAACTGAAGCCTGATCTTTGAATTGTTGGACAGGAATGAGTTGACACTCCCCCTGTTGTTTGCATTGCAGGCTCCGTTTTAGTTTGCTGATAAAAGTAAGGGACGTGGATTCTGAAGTTAGAGAAAAAGAATTGCAGGTTTAGCACGGTGCTCTTCTGGCCATTGCTCCAGTGGGGTTTGTACACCTTGCTCTGCCTACCTGCACCTTCTGTTGCCTGCTGGTCTGCGAATTGCTTGGTCCATCATGTGAGATCCGTGGCATTCGAAATGTGGATTGCAGTACATTTTTCTTAATAAAGCAGCTGACTTGAAGTCCTGTTGTACTCAAGGAAATATTGTAACTAAAAGTGCTGTGACTTAGCTTATTTGGAAAGTCAGCATTGTTTCTGCGTGTCAGTGGCTGTAGTGCTGTTGCTAACACTTGGGAGGTCTTTTGGTTTCCGTGTTGATGCTCATGGTTTCCAGTTATTTGAAACGTTGCCATTCCCTGCTTGTTTGTCTTTGAAATGCTAGACCCGAATACTTTACTTTTCCATCAGAAACGTGATTCTTGTCAGCATTATGGTTCTCGCATTGAACCGTTCTGTGATGGAAGGAAGAGGTGCCGCTCAGATGCTTTTCTCGCTGTGAATGTAGACAACTTCAGATAAAAACATTTTCCCCATCCGTCTCAGGCAGGTGTCCAAATGCAAAGCCCCATCACTTAAAATATTAATTACGCTCTGTTATGTAAGCCCAGACCTGCCTGTGCAGCTCTGAGACTCAGTCTCGGAGTTCGAATGACTGTTGGAAGCTTTGATTTCTTAGCTGATTCATCTGGTTATTGACCCCGTGATAGCACTATTGTTCTCATTTCACTGTGTTCCCGACTGTTCGCCCCTAAAGGAAGCTCGCTCTTCCGAGGTTGCTCCGAGTCTCAGTACGAGCCGGTTTTTCGGCATGGAATTGGACCGGGAGGGCGGGTCAGCATTGCTCTGTACCACACTGTGCAGCCCAGTACCGGGTTGTTCTGTAGAGGGAGATGTGAACCGTTCTCTCTCCCGACACCGATGGCACCTTACGTCTGCACAGGATTTCCAAGTTCACAAGGCACTTCCAGCCCATTCTGTGTCCTCCATCCCCACCCTGGCCTCCTTGCCAGGCAGAGACTGGTGTCTCCTTGCTTTGGG
>NW_006921656.1:6835429-6837095 GCF_000298275.1 Orycteropus afer afer | reverse complement strand
GATGTTAAACGTGAAGCAAAGAAAATCGGCTTTGGTGTTCTCCGTCCCCAGCGCCCCCCTCCCCAGTCCTGCCTCAGTGCCTCTCGGGTGAGTTGACCTACTGTCACTGACCAAGCAGGTGAGTTGGGGGTGAAGGGAGAGTCACAGGTTTGCTGGTAGAGGATGTGCTGAGTCTAACTAAAACCCATCTTCAGAAATGTCTTATGCATTATAATTCAGTCCACTTCTCCAGTATTGCCTTGGATAGTTTTCAGTCCGAGCTGAGTAACCATTAAATAAGATTACATAATTCTGCATTTTTAGTTATCTGATACAATGTATGGATTGCTGGCTGGATCACTGCCAAGTTTTATTTCCTTGTTGCTCCTAAGAGGAAACGGAGTGAAGGATTCAGGATAAAGGATGTCCATTGGTGACCAGATTAATTTTTTTTGTTGTTGCCATTTCAGAAATGAATGTATCAGTTTCTCAAGCATTTGAGCTCTTAACATCGGGATATAGGTGGGAGTGGAAACACGGGAAGGAACTGTCATTACTTTATGCTGTGAGCGTGTCTGTAATCCACAAAACCTGAGGACGTCACGCTTCACTCTTGCGTGGTGGGGGCTCTGTGGAAAGTAATCTTGATTTGCTTGAATGTTGTCAGATCTGTAAGGGGAGATGGTAAGAACGGGCCTGTGAGGAAGACACGTGAGCGTGGGGCTTTCACGTCGGACATTGTGCTGAGGGCTTTGTGCCAAGGCCATGGTCACTCAGCTCTCAGTTGTTCGCGGGTTAGCAGGTTTGTGTTTGTTTGCTTGCATCTTGCATGTTTCTTAAGAAAATGGACAATATGACTCACGTCTTTAGATCGGCCGTTCCTAAATTTTCTGTCGTTTATGATGAGTCACAGTGACCTACTGACTGTGACATGTCGTGGTGTTTCGTCTGTGGCTGTCAGTAACACGTTGGTTGAGAAACTGCGGTGCCAGTGTTGTGCTGGGTCTGGGAGGGTGGGGATGCTGTCTCTGCTGTTGAGAAACTGTCCTTTGGGTTAGAGAATGAGTTACAAGGTTTTCATTCCTAAGGAATGGTTTACATTAGGCCTTCTGCTCTCCTGGAATATCCAGCAACCTGGTGGTTTAGATTCAATTGGTCAGTTGGTAGGAGCTCTGGTAGCATGGTGCCTAAGGCACTTGACTGCTAACCAGAGGGCTGGCCGTTCAAACCCACCAGCCACTCCTCAGAAGGAAGATGGGGCAATCTACTTCCGTAGTGATACTGCCTCGGAAACCCCAGGAGGGGTCGCTGTGAGTCGGGTCCGATTGGACGGCACAGAACAACAACAACAGTCAGTTGGTGAGCATTGTTGAGGCTCTTCGCTGTGCCAGAGAACCCTGTGGGGCCGTGGTTAGGTGCTCAGCTGCTAACGGAAAGTTAGGCCGTTTAAACCCCACTAGCCACTCCATGGGAGAAAGATGAGGCATTCTGCTGCTGTAGAGATGACCGAAAAAAAAAACCCCAAACTCACTGCCATTGAGTCGATTTGACTCATAGCGACCCCTTTTTTGGTTTCCGAGGCAGTATCTCTACGGAAGTAGATTGCCCAATCTTCCTTCTGAGGAGTGGCTCATGGGTTTGAATTGCCAGCCTTCTGGTTAGCAGTCAAATGCCTTAGGCACTACAC
>NW_006921656.1:6819921-6834949 GCF_000298275.1 Orycteropus afer afer | reverse complement strand
CCCAACCATGGTTCTCCCCACCCCACCACATTGGCTGCACAGGTGGAAGGGTTCAAAGACCGGTCAGGCTGCCCTCGCCCAGGTAGTTAGAGACAGAAGGGAGGTGCAGCCCTGGCCACTCTCTGTGCTTTGATGTTGTCGCGCACGTTCATGCTGGAGTTGAAATGTCAACCACATGTACTCTCTATCCTTATACTCCGTCTTGTGAATTTCCACTCAAAAATCTCTCTCCTCACAACCCCTCCCCAAGTGGGTTGTGGCTGCTGCTCGTGGCTGGGTTGGCTCTTTGTTGTGGCAACCCGTGTGTCAGGGAGCGGAATGTTGCCCGGTCTGGTACCGTCCTCACGATTGTTGGGGAGCTGAGCCCATCGGAGCTGTTCCCCAGTGGGTGAGCACGTCCACTTTCCAGTCCCCAGTAGCACTCAGCTCTCTCGTGGCGTGGTATTCATCGCACTGCGCTACTTGAATCTCTCAGCGTCTTGGGGGACAGCGCCTGTTCTCAGCTCTCTTTGTATCTTCGGCACCCAGTGCGGTTTCTGGGAAACGGTCTCTGGTGTACAGCTCACAGAGTGGGGAGAGTCGGGAAGTCTGAGCGGAGCGGAGCAGCCCCTGAAGAGCCGGGTCTTTGCTCACTGAGGGCCCCGCGCCGGGCCAGGGTGGTGCCTGGGCAGCTCTGCAGATGGGAGCGGTGGAGGGTGCTGAGGGCAGAGTACGGCTGACCCAGCGGAAGAAGGCCCCAGACCCAAGCAAACCCGCTGAAGTCAGTTCCAACATGTAGCATCCCCGGAGGACAGAGTAGGACTGCCCCACGGCATTTCCAAGGCGGTCATCTTTAGAGAGGCAGACTGCCTCATCTTTCTCCTGCGGAGGGGTTGGGGGGTTCAAACCACCAACCTTTTAGTCGGCAGCCAAATGCCTTACTTGCTGTGCCACCGAACTCCTGGTCCTTCCCTGGGAGAGAATGAGATGACATCAGCTTGGCCTTGAATCTGTGTTTGGTTACTCTCAATCTTCCACGCCAGCGCCCTCTAACACAGTTAGCTTTCCCTCAGCGCCTCACGAGGTCTCTAGGAAGACTGAACCCAGAAATTGGGAGGCCCTTGGTACGCTCCAAGTAAGCCTTCTTACGGGAAGGAGTTAATCCGCAGTCGTCAAACCCAGAAAGATGCTCAGAGCCAGAGGAGCAGTTGAGATTGCAAATTGAATGCCAGCAGCTGTTTTGTCTTTATAAAAAGACCCTTTAGCCTGTGTCACCACCGTCTACACTGGGTAAAGAGTTTTTACATTTGTTACAAAAAAGAAGGAGTCTTTCTCAGCACTGGGGACAGTGGTAGTGACGAAAGCTACTAGAATCGATGTCCTCCTCCACGCCAGGGGCTTTTCCTGCATTCTCTTGAAACCCTGTAAGATCCTGCAGAACCAGACTGAACCCACTGCTGGCGAGTCAATTCCAACTCACAGGGAAGCCACAGGGGTTTCAAGACTGTGAATCTAAAGGTTGACAGCTTTAGAAACCCTGTGGGGCAGTTCCACTCTGTCCTTCATGGGTGCAGTGAGACCGAATCAACGTGATGACAATCGGTTTGGTTTTTTCAGTGGTCAAGGAGAAAATGAGAAAACTTTATCAGACTCATAGTGACCCGTCCTTGGGTTTCCGAGGTGGTATCACTACAGAGGTAGATTGCCCAACCTTCCTTCCAAGGTGTGGCTGGTGGGTTTGAACCGCCCGGCTTAGGCACTGTGCCACCAGAGCGCCCTTCTGTACAGAAAGTTAGTCAAATTCTTGTTAAAGATGTGCGTGTCTTGAGGGGCCCGCTTAGAGGCATGGTGATCTCTTATTTTAGTACTCCGTCAGAGAGGGGAGTGGTTGGGAGTTCGAGATGAAGGATTTCCAGAGTCGTTTTATGGTCTCTTACACAAATTCTCCTTTCACTAGAGACAGACTGGCAAACAAAACCCAAACCCAAACCAAGAACGAGTCCCTGCCTGTCAGACAGTGGTCTGGCTGTGTGGAGGGGCGGCCTTTGATAGACCTGCTATGCAGCTGATGCAACAGTTACTCCTGTTTATCTACAGCTCTTTCGGGCTTAGATACTTTGTGTACATGATCTCATTTTCTGCTCCAACACTGTTAAAGGAGTAAGTCATTTCACCTCCTGTTATAGCTGAGGCTATGAGGTCAGAACGCACAGCCTCCCAGCTGGTCAGCAGGGAGCCAGGATTCAGTTTCTTACCTGGCCACCTCCAGGCCATGGCAGTGGACGGTGAGCGCTGGGTAGAGGCCGTCATTCGTCTGCTCTTTCACATTTGACCATTGTAGACAATTGTCTGCCGTTCAGCTCTTAACATTGCTTGGGATTGGATGGGTGATCTAGGGAGCGGGGCAGGGGACATGCTGTGCACAGGGGTAGACAGTGGCTTTACACAGGGGTGTAGGACCCTGCTGAGCAAGGCCAGCATGGAGAGATTGGCGCATGGTGCCAGCCAGAAACAGTTTTCCTCACCATGGAAGACTTGGCTGGGAAGAGCCATGTGATCGGGGGAGAAGACCAGCGACTCTGTCTCTTGGAGCTTCCGTCCCATCGTCCGTAAAGTGAGGACCTTCTCCCTCCTTTCCAGGGGTTACTCCAGACAAGACCTGTGCCTCACACATAGGAGGTGCTTCAAAGACCTTACCTGAGGTTTTCATAGAGTAACCTGAGATGGGTGTGTGTGTTGGCATTACTTTACAGGTGTAAAATACATAGTTGTTGTTATGTGCCGTCGAGTAGGACCCAACTCATAGTGACCCCTCCTTGGATTTCCGAGGCAGTATCGCTACAGAAGTAGATTGCCCATCCTTCCTTCCGAGGAGTGGCTGGTGGGTTTGAACCGCCAGCCCTCTGGTTAGCAGTCAAGTGCCTTAGGCACTATGCTACCAGAGCTCCCAAAATACATGGTAAGTTAATATAAATCACCCTGTTTCATTTCTTAGGGACATTTAGTTCCTGGTGCTGGCCATTTTGAAGGAGGAAGCCATGCTTGATGGGACTCCTTTCATTCACACGATGGACAAATTCACCAGTAGCTCTGGTTGATTCTCACCGGGCTCCTCGCAATGTGGCACCTGCCACGTCAGGTAGCCCACGAGGTGTCCGTGAGGAGTTTTACCCTGCACGTGCCTCCTGGAGTCTGTCTGGCCACTGCGCTGCCTTCCTCCGCAGCACAGGTTGTATTACTCTGAATCAGTAAGGTGTTGATTCTGTGATTTGTCGCCCATCAGCCCCTGTTGGTCACTTAAGGACTTTCAAGGGTGTCCCTGGCCTGTCACTGAAGTTCCTCCGCGGTATGAGAAAGGACGGGAGTATGGGAGAGCACCCTGTCTGATACCTTTATATGTGCTTCTGCTCCTGCGGAGGAATCATAATGGGAGGGAGGGGCGCAGTGTTCAGGCTCCTGGTCTTCCCAGCCCTGGCGGTTGGCGCCGTTTGTGCTCTGCTCTGCTTCCACTAGATGGCGCTCGGCGTAGCTGGGTTACCTCACTCCTCCAGCCACACTGGCCGCTGCTCAGGCCTGGGAATTCGTCTCCGTAAACAAGCTTGCGTTACTTTTGATTTTCCTGCACTGGCATTAACTTCTCAGACTTGTCACATCTTAAGAGGCGCGCTCTCTAAGTGTTTCCAGACAACCATGACTTCTTTTTGTTCTCCACTCACCGTTTCCTGAGAACCTGAGGAAGATGTGCCGGGGGTGTGCTCGACTCTTTTCCACACATCTTCCTGTAGTTGCGTGGCCAGCATGGGAAGTTCAGTTTGGCTTCTTGTTGTGCAGATACAGAAATGGAGGTTAGCAGGGCACATAACAAGGTCAGGCAGCCCACGTACAGGGACGGATCGCTGCGCCCTCGAGAAGAAAGGTTCTTGAAGGCATGTGTCCGGGCAGGGCTGCCTGGGCTGCAGGGCACTGTGGTCGCCTCCTCTTGCCGGGGAAGCTGGCGCCCCTCACAGCTGCTTGCCAGTGGATGTAGGTGAAGTCATTAGATTTGCAGAAGGAAGCACACAATAGTACTGGAAGCCTGCTTCCTCCCACCTCCTGTTGTCTGCTCATGTGAGTGGGCCGAGGCACTGGATGGGTGCCAGGGACAAGGTACCAGGGACAAGGCCTGGGAGGAATTTGGGGCAAAGGCAGCACTCCATTATTAGCAGAGTGAATACTAAAGCAAGAGCCCACAGGGACTTCAGAAGTATACAGCACTGAGATTTCTTTCATGTCATTCATTTATTCGCTCATATTTGTTGAGTAGCTGCGGGGCTCCGTTGTACTGTGTGTCTGGGCCACTTCCTTTCCTCTGAGTCTCCGTCCCTCCTTGGCACATGGCATCGTTACCCCCACCTAGGTTGTCATTAGGATGAAATGAGCAGTCCCTAGTCAGTTAGTGTCACCATACCTTTCCCACACGTTCGAATGTGTTTGCTGTGTCTGCCGTGAGAGGACGCGGTGAAGTGCTTCCGTTCCTCAGACGTGATCTTTCCTATCAGAATTTCACAGCCCAGCTGTTCACCACATGATAGGGTGAACTCCCTGTGCAACTGCTGATGGCAGATGAGTGAGCAAGCACCTGTACGCCCTGCTCCCCTCGCCGCCGGGTCCTCTGCCGCTGCCGACGCACAGCAGGCGCAGAGCGACCAGTCGCCTCGGCCCCCAGCGTCAGCCTCGTTCTGACCACAGACGCACAGTCCAGTGGGGAAGATAAGCGTGTTAAGGGGAGCAACTTAAGAGTGCGTTGAGTGTGGTGGTGGACGGTGTGAGGCTTGGGGAGCTCCAACAGTGACACCCCGCTTACCACTGGGGCCAGTCGGGGCTCCCAGGAGGTGTCTGGAAGTTCAAGAGGAGTTCGCTGGATGCAGATGTCTGCGGCCGACAAACAAGTCAACAGGCCAGCTTGACTCCCTGACGGCGCTCCGTGAGGAAGCCTGGTCACCTGTGCGCTGCTGTATCACCACAGCCCCTCTCGTCGTGGCGTCCTCACACTTGTTAGTTTATCCATCTTTTAATTCTAGACGCACAGATGCGTTGAAGGAACCATTCGTCTGGCTTCACCAGTTCTTGTCGTTTTGCCACATCTGCTTCCTGTCCCCTCCATGCACACAGGGCTTTTCCGGGCTCAGTGAAGAGGCAGGGGTGTGTGTTTTCTGAGCACCGAGGCCTCCACCCCTAGGAGGGCGGTAAATGATCACAGTCGGGAAGTTGAGCGTGGACAGACCCTGCTGTCTCTTTTGCGGTCCGTGTGCCAATTCTGCTGGTCGTTGTGCTCTTGTTCTCCATGGGGCCCCATTGAAGATGACACGTCACGTTCGTCGTCTGTCTCTTCAGTCTCGTAGCTCAGAACAGCTCCTGTCCCCCTCTGACCGTCAGGACCTGCATTTTTGAAGATGCCACAGGCCACTTTTTGGTGGAATGTCTCAGTTTGGGTCGTGTGAGTTTCCTTGAGGGAGCCCTGGTAGCACCGTGGTTGAGTCCTTGGCTGTTAACTGTGTGGTCTGCAGTTCGAACCCACAAGTAGCTCCTTGGGAGATAAGACCTAACAGTCTGCCCCTAGAAAGATCTCAGACTAGGAAACCCTATCAGGCAGTTATCTCTCCTCACAGGGCTGCTGTGACGCAGAACGGACTTGGCGCCCACTACCAACAACAGTGATGCAGCCTTACCATTGGGTTCTTGTGGCAGGACCACACTGAAGTGATGGCGAGTGCTTCTCAGAACGTCCTATCCAGAGGAACATCACGTGTGTGTCACTGTGTCCCTTTATTGGGAATGTTGAGTTTGATCGTTTGGTTAAGGTGGCGTCTGCCCGTTCCTGCCACTACAAAGGTACTGTGTTCCTTTTGTAATTAATTAGTACTTTTGTGGGGCGATGCTGGGAGACTTTTCAGGCTCCTCGGCAAACAAGGGTTTTGCTTTGCTCTGTATTCCTCGAGCATATTTAAACCGAACTCAAGGATAGATGCGGTACAGGGTGGCAGCCCAAAGCCTGCCCCCAAAACTTAGGCAGATAATCCACGGGACTGGCGTGTAACTGTCTACTTACAAACATTGTTTCTCGTTAAAGTCTCCTGGTAGAGTTCAGCATCATTGCCGTCTGACCTGAGTTAATTATGACTCTGATGGCCGCCAGCTTTCCTAACCCAGCCATTCCATCAGTCTTTACTGGTTGACATTCCTTTCCCATGGATCCTGTTCCCTTCCCTTCCCCATCCTTTCCTGTCCTATCCATCTGTGTAAATTTATGGATTCTTATTCAGTGGGTTATAATCCTTTGCTGTCACAGTGTAAGTCGATCCCCTGTTGTCCTCAGTTTGGCTCCTGGGCTCTTTGGCCATGACCGTGCATGGGTTTTGGGTGTGTCTGTGTGTTTTAAGAACTTGTGTATACCTTCTGGCCCAGCATTTTGTCCCAGGCTTGTTTTGTACTTGCCTTGGGTCAGCCTTGCTTTCTTTTATGTTGTGGTATTCAGAAACCGCTATCTGGGCTACTGGAGTGGCACTGCCCTTTCCCCAGACAGCTAGGAAGTGAACTCGTGTCTGTGGGGATGTCCCCCACGGCCCTTACGTTCAACGCTAAGCCTTGGGGCAGCAGACTTTCTCTGTAAAAGGCCAAATACGTAGCAAGTATTTTCCAGGCCTTGCATCTTACTCATCTCTGCTGTTGTAGCAGGGAAGCAGCTACAGACCATATGGAAACCAATGAGTGTGACTGTGTTCTGATAAAATTTTATTTATGAAAGTGGACAGTGGGCTGGGTCTGGCGTGGGCTGTGGTTTGCTTACCGGTCCCTGCCCTCAGTCCTAGAGAAGCGGGACCCGGCCTTCTCTCTGGTTTCTAAGGCCAGCCACAGTTGTTTGGATGAATGACTTCGTGATGACAGTGAGCTCTTAATATTAATGCTGCAGACCATTCATTCCCCTCATGTGGACCTTTGGGACATGAGTTTTCTTGAGACTTGAGGTTTGTCCAGGTCCTTATTGGCAAGATGAAAGTCTTTTAAAAAGACAGTCTCTGTCTCACTGCCATCGAGTTGGATCTGACTCATAGTGACCCCTCTTTGGGTTTCCAAGGCAGCATCACTACGGAAGTAGATTGCCCAGTCTTCCTTCTGAAGAGTGGCTGGTAGGTTTGAATTGCCAGCTTTCTGGTTAGCAGTCAAGTGCCTTAGGCACTATGCCACCACAGCTCCCCCCAGACAAGACAGTAGTATATAGATTTTGCAAAGTCATACAGAGAAGAATAATTTCATAAAGCTAGTGAGGAGGTAGAAGTTCTGGTAGCGTAGTGCCTAAGGCACTTGACCGCTAACCAGAAGGCTGGCGATTCAAACCCACCAGCCACTCCTTGGAAGGAAGACTGGGCAATCTACTTACGTAGTGATACCACCTTGGAAATCCAAGGAGGGGTCCCTATGAGTCGGGTCCAACTCGACGGCATATAACAACAACAACGGGGCGGGGTTGTCATGATAAAATGGTGACCCTTTTCTTACTCAAGGTCCATCTCGGGGCTGAGCCGTGGGAGCAGGCGTTAGGATGTGGCCCACTGCTGGCCTGGCTCACAGTCTGCATGGTCTCAGTGGAAAGACACGACTTCAGCACCAGGCAGTTGGATGAAAAATCTCAAAGTTACACTCCTTTTATTGTCTTGGAATAGATTCTTTTCTTCACAAATTTCCTTATGTCGTTTATTGCTTTAAGTTATTAATGGAAGGGCTTTATGGCCACAATGACAAATGGATTTTATCCAGGACAGATTCCGTTGTCAGAGAGAAAGTGCTTCAGTGGGAGGATGCACACTGGTCGTGATCAAGCTGGACCAAGCCCCGGGGGGCTTCCCAGCAGTGACCAGTAGCTTCAGCAGGAGGAGCCCTAGTGGTGCAGTGGGTAAGCGCTTGGCTGCCACCCGAAAGGCTGGCAGTTCAAACCCACCGGTTGCTCTGTAGGAGAAAGATGTGGCAGTCTGTTTCAGGAAAGAGTACGGTCTTGGGAAACCTGTGGGTAGTTCTGCTGCACCCTACAGGGTCACTGTGAGTCGGAATTAACTCATTGGCAGCGGGTTTGGTCTCAGCGTGAAGATGCACATTAGCCTTTGATGACATAATGATAAATCAGACTTCTAATGATGGCCTAAGTGCATTTTTTTAATTCTGAAAATTTAAAACTGAATTTTAGCCTTGTTAGTGGAATGCTTTTCCTGTCATCAGAAGGTCCTCTGATTGTGTTATCAGAAGTAACGTGACGTTTCACTCCGTCCTCTCCCGAGAGTGCAGAGAAGGGGTTTAAAATGCCATTCACACCACAGGTGATGCTTCCATGGAAGCTTCCGGAGTGGTGGTAGCAGGACATGAGCTGGCCTCATTCCGCCACTGGACTTTGCTGTCCTAGGTCTTGAGGTGTCCTGTAAGAATTGATTGAGTTACTGAGTTTTACTCTCACTTTTGTTTTTTTAGTAGAGAAGGACTGTCCTAAGGAGATTACACCTCGTTGTCTGTCTGTCTGTCTTAGAGATGCACATGGAGAAAGGAGTTGACACTGCTTTGTGACACATGCCCATCATATAGTCTATGACTGAGTCACAGCACATTTCCCTCCCAGTGACTTACCAGGACAACCAAAAACCCAAATCACACCTGTTGGCGTTGAGACCAGTCTGACTCACAGTGACTCTGTAGGACAGAGTAGAACTACCCCGTAGGGTCCCCACGGCTGTCATCTTTACAGGAGCAGGTCACCAGGTGTTTTCTCCTGCAGAGCCACTGGGCAGGTTTGTTGCTGATCTTTCAGTTAGCAGCTAAGTGTCTAAATGGTCAGGAGACACTCTTTGTCACGTGCCTGGTGTACATCGGTACCTCTTTGCCCAAAGTCCTTCCAGCAACGTTAGGGCACGTCTCTCCCTCCAAGAAGCCCGGCCCTGAATTCATTCTGCTCCTGAAGCATCTACACAGAAGACCGCACGTGAACCTGGGCTCACAGGGCTTCCCTGGCCTGTCACATCAGTCCTTCATCAGCACTGCCAGCAGGAAGGTGCTTTTTGGGTTGGAGAGTCAGTGTTAAGGCCAAGGCATAGCTACTGTAATCTGCTGCTCAGCCCTGTGACCTCCAGGAAGCCACGATGCAGGCTTGTGTGGGGTAACGCTTTGGGAAAAACTGGTGCGGTGTGTGCTTCCCTATGTCCCGGAGGAGGGTTCAGTTTATTCAGTACAGGTGATGGGCTCGGGACACAGAGACGGACGGGGAACACCGTCCCCTGCCTAAGAGTTTTCAGTCCTGTGGGGAAGGCAGGCAGGTTGAAGGACGGGCAGGTGGTGGGGTGGTGAGTGGAGTCGCCAAGCCAAGCACTCTGGGTACTGCATCACTGTGCAGGACCAGTAAACCGTCCCATTTCCGGGAGGGAAGAGGGACCTCTGTGGCAGCATCTGGGCCGGCTTCCGAGTGTGACAGGACTACGATGGGCGTAGCTTCTCAGTCTTCCCTTGGTGTTAAACTCCGGGCCCTCTGAAGACTGCAGGGCGCTCAGGCATGTCACGTGTAGAGAACGTGTTCCCGTCCTCCTGCCTCTGAGCCGGGCGTGTCTGCCTCCCTGTCCTTCCAGCACCTGGCCAGGCCGTCCTTTCTGCTCCATTGTGGCATTGATCATGATGGCAGTGATTTGTTTTGGAGTTATTTCCCTGATGGTCCGAGCTCCTCCAGGCAGGACCCCAGGAGCCAGCAGGCACTCAAGGCGTGTTGATAGATGGAGAGTCAGTCAGTCTGTGGGTCAGGGCGATGAGTTCATTCTCTCAGGCTGCTTCGGCGAACGAAAGGTGGGAAAAGAGTGTTTTCCTTTATGAGTTCTGCTGACAGGTTCTGAGGTGTGATGGCCTTTCCTTCGGCAGGTGTTCAAGGTGTGTGCTCAGCAGCAGTGCCGGCGCAGCCTTGGCTCTGGGACTCGACCTTGTGGCAGGTCCCCCTCTGCCACTTGGTAGGATTGGACCCGGGCACCTAATTTCACCTCTTGGTGTGCGTGATGGGCGTGGCACTGGCTCCCTTGTCTCTGTGGACCCTCAGGGGTGTATCATGCCGGTGTGGGAGACTCTGGCCCCGGGCCAGCACCGAGGCCGAGGCCAGGGCCTGACGTGCAGGTGACACTCGCTCCTTGTGGAATGCGTGATTCCTAAGGGAGCACCTTGTGGCAGTCTGTGTGGAGTGTGTGCTGAGGTTCAGATGTGGGGCTAGAGAGGAGGCAGGGGCTACGGCTTTACGTAGAAGCTGCTGAGGACTGTGAACACGTGTAAGGCCCTGGAGCGTGGCTGAAGCGTGTAATTCAGGGGACTGTCATACAGGCCACTTACATCTTGTAGGGAGCTCATCTGGGGTGGAGGATGCAGGTGGAGACGTCTCGAAGTACGTGAATTCCGACTTAGACACAGTGTTGCTGGACTTCACTGCCTGTGACAGGCACCCTTCCTGAGTGTGAAGCCATGGCTGTGGGTATGCTCACCTGGGGAGAGTGTGCAATGGAGGGAGGGAGGGGCAAGGAAGGTCTCCCTGCGGCCATGTCAGCATTGCAGGGCTGGGCAAAGAGCAAAGCAAAACAAAAGAAACAGTCCTCCCTTTTTCCTTCTCTGACTTCAGCTGACTGACTTCATGAAGGGTGTATGAGCCTGGCACTGCCAGTTATATGAAAATGTCTATTTCTTTGATTTGGCAATCCATTTTCCTTAAGGAGGGATCTTGGTGCCGGTGATGCTGAAGCCAAGCGGGTCTCTGTCAGCTGCGTGGCCCCTGGCTGGTGAGGTGGTAGTGGCCAGCCCTTTGGTACCAAACCAGAGAGACCCACTGCCATTGAGATGATTCCGCCTCATAGCAACCCCATAGGGTTTCTAGAGCTGTAAATCTTTACAGAAGCAGACTGCCTCATCTTTCTTCTGTGGAGTGGCTAGTGGGTCCGAACCACTGACCTTTTGGTTTCCAGCCACATACCTTAACCACTACACCACCAGAGTTCCACTCTTACTGCTGCAGCTACAGGGTGATAACGGACTCACAGAAGCAGAGTTGCAGGACAAAAGGGTTCCTCTCTGGAAGTCGCCTTCCAGCTGCTTCACCAGAGGCTCCACTCCTTCCGGTCCTGGCCCACTTGCCTGCAGGGTCCGATTAGCCCTGCAGGTCTTTCTCACTGAGAGGGATGTTACGTTTCTGGGGGATAGCAGGCATCCTTCATACTCTCAGGAGGCTTGAGCGTGTCACCTTTTTCAGGTTCTTTGTCTGGAGAAAAATTAGTGAAGTGAGTTTACAGTCTGATTTAATTTCTCCTTCCAGCTGTCATCTTGTACTGGAGTAACCTTTAAAAAGCCCTTTCCAGCATAATCTTGCCCTCTGTATGAAAAATGTCAATAGTAGAATCTTCTGAGGGTCTTGATTTGGGTTTCTTGTTTTCTTGGCAGGGGGTATCGGCCTCACCTGACACAGCAGGCACAGAGAGCCAACTGTGTTTTTTCTGGTTACCACACGCACAAAAAATCACAACATTCGGGAGGAGTTTCAAACCACAAACAGGCCTGAAGCCCGGCATTCAGCCAGCCCTGCTTGAAGCTACCAGATGCCCCAGGGAAGCGCCCTATGTCCTGCTTAGCCTTTAACATTCGGGGTTTGTTGCAGCTGGCCCGCTCCGTATAACTGCAGGTAGTTCTGTTCTGTGTGTTGTATCTTAATTGATTTAACACCTTGATCCCCAGTGTTAAGGAGACAGGTGATATTGTTGCGTGTTCTCTATAAGTTCTGTGTGGCCAGGGCAGGAGTCAGATGTTAAGATCATCACTCATTTGTTTAGTTCAGCAAATGGGATTTTCTTAAGAGATTTCATTTTAAAATAAGGTGTATCTGTGTATGTATATATATATCTACTTTTTCCTTTGTTAAATGGTTAAGTTGAGATGGTCTGTTTCAGAGACCATATTTACAGCAAAACTGAAAAGCTGGAAGGCAGGATGTCTTAGTTTTCTAAGGCTCCTTAAACTAATTATTACACATTTAGTGGCTTTATTATCTCACAGTTCTAGAGGTCAGAAATTCACAACATTCCTACTGGGCCAAAGCCAAGGCACTGGGGCCACGCCCCTTGCTGGGGCGCTAGTGGAGAGCGCTGTCTGTACCCTCCCGGCTTCTAGAGGCTGCCCCATTGCTGGCTCATGACCCCCTTCTTCCATCTTCAAAGCCAGCGGTGGCCGCTCAGATCATCCTCACAGCACGTCCCTCAGACCGTCATCTCTTCTCTCTCCCGCTTCCTTATTTAAAGGACCCCGTGATCATGTTGGCCTCGCCTGGATAATCCAGGAGAATTTCCCCATTTTAAGGACAGCTGATTAACCACCTTAAGAGTGAGATGGATTGATGGAGTGGCTGTGGCAGTGGCTTCAAGCATCTGTGAGAATGGCACAGATCTGGGCCACTTTGTGTTCTGTGACAGATGAGGTCAGTGCGAGTGGAGCCGACTCGATGGCACCTAACACGAACAACGTTTAACGTTCACAGGTTCCAGAGGTGAGGATGTGGACGTGTTTTGGTGGTGGTGGTAGTGGGGGGCATTATTTGAGGTAAGGTGTTAAACCCCCAAAATATGTGTTGCAATTCTAACACCTACACCTGCAGAGGTAACCTAATGTAAGATAACCAACACCCATGATGCCATCTAATATAATTCAGTCAGTCGTTTGCAGTCGTACCAGAGTGTGGTGGCTCTTGAACCTGATCACTACTAGTTACATACTGAGCAGCATAGACAGGCCAGGGATGCACCCGTGGGGAAGGCAGACACCGTGTGACTATCACCGAGGACCCAGCGAAGGCCAGGCCTACAACAAGGAAGGCAGTGACATGGCTGGAACCCTGCTTTGGACACTTCGCTTGCAGAAGTTTGGGAAACAAAATAGCTGTTCTTTAAAGCCACCATCTTGTGGTACTGGGTTGCAGCAGTCCTAGGAAACTCTGACTGATATGTTAGGATGATTTCTCTTGTCCCTGCTCAAACTGTGGTTATTTAGGGAGTGACCTAGGTAGACAGCATTTGCTTGGCAGGCTCTCAACCTGCCCCTGGTTATGAGTCCTTGGTAATGGGAGCATAATGTACCAGGCTTGAAAACTGGATGTTGGGTTTTCCAGTCCCCATTCTGGTGCATGGCTGCCTTCCAGGTAGGACGTGTTACCCTTGGCGTGGCGGATAGGCAGGGAGCGTCTTTGGTGCTCAGCAGAGCGATCAGAGGTAGATACTCGGCTGGAGTAAATGCTTTTTCAGAACTTTGACAAGCTCTTGTAGAAACACTTCTTTCTGCTCTTAAGTTTTAGGGGGGAAGAAAGGTCATTAAGGAGCCCTGGTGGCACAGTGTTTAAGCACTCAGCTGTGAACCAAAAGGTCAGTGGTTCTATCCCATCAGCCACTCTGTGGGAGAAAGATGTGGCACTCTGCTTCTGTGAGCATTACAGTCTTGGAAACCCTATGGGGCAGTTCTCCTGTGTTCTGTGGGGTTGCCATGAGTTGGAATTGGCTTGAAAGCAGTGGGTTTGCCTTGATTGGTATACAGTCTTGAGCATTGCGTGAACATAGAAGTGCACAATGGCTGGCTGGGCTGGTGCTCTAATGATGGTTAAAGTTGTCTGTCTGCCGAGAGAACATAATTAGCAGCAATGGATGGAGTGTTTCCATCTGGGACAGCCTGTGACACATTACGGGGCATTTCACACCACAGTGCTGCCATGAGAAGCAGGAACAGGGAGGTCTCCTGATGCAGGCGCGGCGCCGGAGAGAGAGGATGGAACAGTGAGCGCTGGGCTACCGGCGGAGACGGGGCGCCCTTGGCTGAGACAGTCCTCTCTGTTACATGCCGTTGCCCTTAAATGTCCCGATGCCCGCTGTACGTTTGCCCCATCTTTTTGTCCCTAATCTCCATTTCTTTTTCTAAGGTTGTGTGTGTGCTGGAGTGGACAGGAAGTGCTGTAGCATTGAGGGAAGCCTGCTAGTTGAGATTATGATTCCATTGTTTGGGCAGGGTTCTGGGCCAGCTGGTCACTGGGAAGTTGGGTGAGTGAAGTCCCCCTGCAGCACTGTGCTCCCCTGGAAAGGCGGGTGAGCCCCCCTGGTTAATAGGGTTGTGTGCAGGTGCTGGGTGTGAATGAGGGGGTGGTAGATGAAGTCTGTTGGAAGAGCCACAGTCGGGTGCCAGCAAGTGTTCCTTCATGTCTTTTTCTTAAGGCTCGTCCCATCAGAGCACCTAGGAAGAGCCCTGTGTGTTAGATAGTGGGGGTGGTTCACTGCAAAAAACACCAAACTCATTGCCATCGAGTCGGATCTGACACATAGCGACCCCTCCTTGGGTTTCCGAGGCGGTATCACTATAGGAGTAGCATGGGGTTATTTTCTTTTCCCCTCTCGCTGCATTTTTAGCTCTCATGTCACTTCCCTTATTCCTTTCTTTCTTCCCCAGTTTCCCCTTACATGAAAAATAAACATCAACCCTGACCGTGTTTCTTTATTGGAATGCTGTATCTACTTATTGAGGAGCTCTGGTGGTGCGATGCCTAAGGCATTTATTTGACTGCTAACCAGAAGGCTGGCGGTTCAAATCCACCAGCCACTCCTCGAAAGGAAGACTAAGCAATCTACTTCCATAGAGATACCCCCTCCAAGGGGGAGTTGCTGTGAGTCGAAGTCGACTTGACGGCAGGGAGTTTGATTTTTAGTTGATCTACTCATTAAGGCCCCTTTGTCCCTGGCCCCAAACTGAAAGCTGCTGAGTGTAGTATTTGGACTCTTTCACACTCAGCATGTGGCACAGTGGTCAGACCTGTCACGAAATAGGTCCTTCTCAAGCCAGTAATTATAATAGCTGCCTTGTTGTACAGCAGCAAACCCGAAGCGTGATGGATCGTGGCGAGTACACATGGTCAGTGGCCATTAGCGCTCTAGTTGTGGTTTGCAGCCGGCCACACGGGCTCCGCTTCCCTGTCAGACCACGGTGCGGTCAGAGG
>NW_006921656.1:6810997-6819718 GCF_000298275.1 Orycteropus afer afer | reverse complement strand
CCTCCCACTTTCTAGCTGCGTGCTCTCAGATTAATTTAACCCCACTACCTAAATTTCCTCAATTGAGGTTAAATGTGAAATACTCCAACAATAACCACCTCATGTGGAAAGCCTTCATTGCCTGGGAGGTAGTAGGCTGCTATTGCTGTTATTTTAAAATGTTTGTTAAAGATGAATAAGAAGTGGTTCCTGACATAAGAAACTACAGCCTACTAGGGTGAGTACAGTGAAACTAAAACACCCTTTTCCCATCTCACTTATCCTGCCGTCTCAGTTCCCTAGTGCTGCTCTAGCAGAAATACCACAGTGGATAACTGTAGCAGAAATCTGTTCTCTCACAGCTCAGGAGGCGAGAAGTGCGAATTCAGAGCGCTGGCTCTGGGGGAAGGTTTTGTCTCCTCCCAGCTCTCGAGGAAGGTCCTTGTTTCCTCCCAACGTCTGTGGGTCCGCTGTTCCTTGTCTGGGCATCAGTCTTCCCCTGGGTCTAGAAGGTTCTCAGCACAGGGACTCCAGGTCTGAAAGATGGGCTCAGCTTCCCTCCCTTCCTTCTTGGTGGTAGTAGGTCCCTCTGAACTCCACTCTCTTGTGTAATCTCATATCTCAAAAGAGATTGACTCCACATTCACCCTAATCCTGTAGATGGTATCCTGCCTCATTAATATCATAACCCACTGGCATCAATTCCAACTCATGCTGACCTTTAGGATGGAGTAGAATTACCCCATAGGATTTCCAGGACTGTAACTCTGTACGGAAACAGACTGCCTCATCTCCCAAGGAGCAGCTGATGGGTTCACACCTCCAGCCTTTTGGTTAGCTGCTGAGTGCTTTAACCACTGCCCCATCAGAGCGCTTCATTGATATCATCAAGGTTAGGAGTTATAACACATAGGATAATTACATCACAAAATGGAGGATAATTGCATAATACTGAGAGTCATAGCCTAGCCAAGTTGACACATATTTTGGGGGCATACAGTTCAACCCATAATACCTTCTTACTCATTTTAATTTTCTTCCTAGCAGTCTTCTACCATCTGACATCTGACATGTCATCAGCTTGTAGTTTATCGTCTCTCTTTCCTTACTGGAATGTAAACTTCATGAAGACAGTATTCTGTTTTTTGCCATATCTCCAACACCTAGGAGAGTGACTGACATGGAGTAGGTATTCAGTAAAAGATATTGGAGGGATGAATGAATGAATGCTGCAGGTGCTGTGGGAGCAGCAACAAGGAATCGATGACCAAGCAGGATGGGACAAAATCAAAACCAAACTCGCTGGCATCAAGTCAATTCCCACTCACAGTGCCCCTAGCGGACAGTGTTTCCTTAGTGTTTCCAAGGCTGTAATCTTTATGGAAGCAGACTGCCTTGTCTTTCTGCCTCGGAGCAGCTAGTAGGTTCAAACTCAGACCTTTTGGTTAGCAGCAAAGGACTTAACTGCTGTGCCACTGGGGCTCCTTCAGGATGGGACAAGGAGGCCACAAGTGATGCTTTTTCTGTTGGACCTTGCAGGGTGATAGGAGTTTGCCCGCTGTCTGGAGGGTGGAGATGGGCATTGCAGCTGCAAAAGCAGGGTTTAAAGATAGATACGTGGCCGTGTCGTCTGTGAGGAGAATGATCCCCTGTTCTCAGCTTCAGCTAACCGGAGGGCTAGTTGACTTAGAGGTGAGAGGAATTGGTTTCTCTCTGATGACTTAGTTTATTATCAACTCTCATTCTCACCTGAGCTCTTGCTTTGCTGATCAGGAATTTTTTTTTTTTTTTTTTTTTAGTGTAAGGTCTCACACGATGGCTTCGTATTTCCATGAAGCATGACGTATCATACCAGCTATTCCTCTGTGATAGAATCAAGCACACACAGGGTTAAATAATGATGGTGATGGCGATGGTGATGAGGATGGTGATGAGGATGGCATTTGCAAAGCACTTGACAGTCACCAGTGTGTTTTCACTCTTGTTGCTTCATCTGACAAGCTTTTTAAAAGCACCTTGAGGTTTGCAGGACTGATTGACATCTCTAGTGTCCTTACACAGTAAAACTTGTGGAAGCCAGAACCCGTGTCAGGTGGAAACCTGTCAGAGAGGGAAAGCCCAATTCTTTTTTTACTAAAACAAGCAATAGCATTGTGCTGGTACTACACCCTGTGAAAGGCAGAAAACTTGTGAGACCTGGAAAAACAAGGCCTTCCAGTTGAGTTGCAGCTCACACAGGTTTCACTGTTTAGTTTTCATTTGACTAGACCCTCAAAACATGTGATTTACAAAGAGTACACAAGTCACAGATCCTGTGTTACTGCCGACGGCGTTAGCTCCTGAGTCCCTTCTGGTCTCTTTTATCGTTGAGCTGTGCTAAGCAGTAAAGAGGAACTCTGGTGGCGTAGTGCCTAAGGCATTTGACTGCCAACCAGAAGGTTGGTGGTTCAAACCTACCAGCCACTCTGCAGAAGGAAGCCTGGGCAATCTACTTCCATAAAGATTTACTGCCTCAGAAGCCCAAAGGGGGTCACTCTGAGTTGGAATTGACTTGATGGCAGTGAGTTTGTTTTTTTAAAAGAAGAATTTGATGCATTTGAGTATGGTGTTGGCAGAGAATATTGAATGGACTGCAGGATGCCAGAAGAATGGACAGACCTGTCTTGGAAGGAGTAGAGGCAGAATGCTCTTTAGAAGCAAGATGGTAAGACTTCATCTCACGTACTGTAGACAGCTTATCAGGAAGGACCAGTCTGGAGGAGGGACGTCATGCTTGATAAAGTACAGGGTCAGCGAGAAGAGGAGACCCTCAGTGAGACGAATTGCGCAGCGGCTGCAGCAACGGGCTCGAGCGTGTCCGTGACCGTGAGGACGGCGCAGGGCCAGGTGGCGCTTTGTCCCGTTGTACACAGGGTTGCTGTGAGTTGGAGCTGACTCTGCAGCACCTAACAGCAGCAGGGTTGATGCTGTCTCCTTTTTCTAAGTGAGAAGACTGAGACCTAGAGAGATGAGCTAACTTGCTACGTCGTATGGCAGTGGAGGGGCAAAGTTCTGAAGTCTGAGGAGTCCAAGCCTGTTCATCTCCGTTCAGAAGAATTTCTCATAGTTTATTTGTAATCTGTGCATATTTCTATATGTATGCCTTGTGTTTTGTAACCTAGGTGCTGTCAGTATGTTAACACAATTTGAATACAGGCAGTAGTGTTTCCCTGGGTAGCAAAGCCTCTTCTTCACATGCTGTGTATTCTTTGCCTCACCGACCGTGATGCCTCCCTGCAGCTAATGCTCCTACTGATGGTGTGTCCAGGGCACACGTGGGGAGTTGGACTGAGCTCTGCTGTGACCCGAAAGGCTTTCATGGCTCGGTTTCTGAAGCAGGTTGCCAGGCCTTTCGTGTTAGTCTGGCGTAGTCTGCAGGCTTCACCAGAACCTGCCCCCATGGGCTAGTGGAATAGCTTCCAGCATCACAATGACATGGAAGACCGCGGTGTGACAGGCCTATAGACATTAAACCAAAAGCTTCACTTAGGCTCTTTTTAAAAATTAGAGTAAGTGTATGTGTAAGGAAACATCTGCCGTTCTGTAAATGTATACGGTTGTCTGTTTCCTGCACAATTCAGTGACACTAACTGGGTTCGTCGTGTTGTGCAGCCATCACCGTGAGCCGTTCCCAGGGTTGGTCATCCCTCGTAGAAACTCAGTGCTCCTGAGCAGTGTGGTAGTAGCATATGACGGGCTTCAAACGTTTGTGTGGTAAGTGAAGTTAGGAAACACCCACTGTGTCAGAGACTTTGCCAGAGCAGGAAGGAGGAGCAGAGTGGAATAAAGATGACACCCAGCTCTGAAGATGGGCACAGACGGGAACGAGGCCTGAAGAGAACTGGTTGTTACTCGTTGTGATACCACCACAGTGGAACCACATTCCAGGCTCTGGAAGGGCACCTGGAGCGCCCATGTCACAGGTGTGTTTGGAAGGAGGTTTTACAGGAGGTCCATTTGAGATTGAACTTAAAGCTTCAGGGGGATTGAAGGGCCCTGATAAACCACAGTAGGTTCTGAAACCGTGAGGAGTTCAGGGCAGATAGTTGCTGAGGGAAAGGGAGAGTTTGGGAGAGGGATCAGCTGGTCCTGACTCCATCTGGGTAGTAGTGATAGATGGAAGTGGGGTCAGGACAGAATTGGTGGAGTCAGGCTAGCGAGGTCAGTTCAGGCGGAGTATGATACATCTTTCCCAGGAATATGGCCATTGCCCTAAAAGCGATTGGAACCATGGTTATAATTTCAGGCTTGTAGGGTTGTTGGGATATTATCGGACCTGGTCACACAATTGTACATATTTTTTAAAATCAGTGTTAACATTTCAGTTTGAATTTATCTGTTGTTTTCAGAAATGGTTGCTTTGTGTTTGTGTGTGTGTGTGTAATGGTATGTATGTAGGATATCAGTCTTCAGAGAAATGAGTATGTATTGTATTTCTGTCACGTATGTGTGCGTATGTGGAAAGTTGCATGTGTAATTGTATGTGAAGTTGGAGACTTACACAGTTATCTAACTATCTGTCTCAGCCTGCACACTTGCTGCTGTTGACCATACCTTACCATGCTGGCCTCAGAAACAACTAATGGAAATGAATATTTCAGATTCTTAGTTATTTCCAACTAAGCTGAATAAGAAACTTCATCAGGTATAAGTGATGCGTTGCGGGTGGCGGGGGGGACTGTGCTTTTTCAATTATTGAGCTATTAAAGCTTATTTCTTTGTGTCTATGAATAGATTCTGCAGCTTGGCAGAGATAAGTCTGGAGACCCACTCAGTTTTTTAGGAAAAAGACTTAGAAAAATAGGAAAAACACTTCAGAACATGCTTGCTTTACACTCATTTTAGAAATTGCGGCAAGCGTGTGTGTAACCAAACACCTGCCATGTCACCGTGCTCTCTGTGTACAGCTCAGGGGCATTCACTGTGTCCATCACACGTGCAGCCCCCACCACGGTTCACTTCCGGGGTTTTCTGTCACTCTTGGAAGCTCACTGTCTCCTGAGCAGCGATGCCCTCGCCCTGCCACCCACCCTGGTGACTCATCAGCCTTGGTCTCTGTACGTGTGTCTCTTTAGTGGATGTGCTTGTCCGTGTGAGTGTTTGGGTTCAGCATCTAGAGAGTAAGGAAAGTTAAGATAGCATGTGTCAGCTTAGTAGCAGGCATGCTTTTGAAGACTTCTGCTTCCTCACTAGTAGGGAGGCTTCAGAAATGGCACGGTGAGGAAGTAGGGCTACTGATGCTCACCGTGTGAACTGCATACTCGACTGGAAGTCTAGCTGTTAATCAGAAGCATAGAGAGCACCCATGTTCAGGGCGAGGTGTGAAACAGCATCACAACTGGGATAGTGAATGGCAGTGTGACTTAAGTAGCAAAAGGGTGTGTGGTGATTGTTACTGGAGACTCAGCAGCCAGCTAGTTCCAGCTCATAGGTGTGCTCAGTAAACGTTTCTGATTGGACGTGGTTGAATGTTTGTGCCCAACCAATATGGGGCTCAGAACCCAGCAAGACAGATTATTAGCTGTGCGGCCTTAGATGAGTGACTGAAAAGGGTGAAAACACTCTTTGTATTGTTAGGAAAATTAAAGAGGCTAGCGTGTGGAAAGGCCCAGTGAAGTACCTGTGGGTAGCGGATGCTCACACAGTAATCTTACCACTACCACCACCACCACCACCTTCACCACCATCATCATCATCATCACATTGTAGCTACTAGTATATTCAGAGGACTTGTTTTCTTTGGTAGTTCACACAGTCCCCCGACCAGACAGGAGGTCTCCAGAGAACAAAGCCAGTCTTGTTTGATTCACCGTTGTTTTCCTGTGCTTGATGGAGAGCAGGGTTTCCGACTGTTTACTAACGGACTGATGGATGGCGTGTCTGGACAGCTACCCTGTTGTTCTGGTGTGATGGTGATACCTTGGCCTTCCCTGGCCCAGGCTCCCCACTGCTCGTCTTCCCAGCCTTCTGCTGCCCGTAGTTAAGGCCTCGGCTGTGATGGCCTGCTCCACATCCTCCGCTTGGGTCAGAAGCTTGCCTGCTCTGCGTTTCCCTGGCCGCTTGAGCTCTGTGCGCTCCTTGGTGTCTCTGCATGCTAATGGCACTGATTGTGACACTTATAGCTGTGTGACCTTGGCTGAAAGGAGGCTGACAGAAGTTTGTTCTAAGTGTTCACTTAGTAATCTGATAGATGCTAGGATTCTACATGCAGAAGCGCCTGCGTGTATCACGGTTACAGAGCACTTACCGGCATCAGCAGTGACCCTGGGCATCTGGGCAACAGCAGGGATCTTACTTGGAAGAGAAGTTGTTGATTTGTGTCTCTGGGGATTAGGGGAGCACCTTATAATCCAAGTCCCGTGGCTTTTAATTCTGGTGGCCTCTCCAGCTCTGGAAAAGGACGTGTCTGCCCAGTGTCCTGTACTTTCGATCTCGTCTACCCTGTGGGTTTACAGGTTTTTGCCCTGGGAAATCGACTCCCTTTTGCTGAGTGCAGTGTTCTGGTTCAGAAAATGTCTCATGGAAGAAAATACCCTACCTGCCCCCCTTCGGCCCCCTTCCCTTGTTTTCACTACAGTGGGTGTGTTCCTGTATGCCAATCTGATAGTGTGGGCCCATTTTTGAATTTTGTGACTGTAGGCAAATTACTTCCCTACCCTGCTCCAAAGAGCTCTGGTAGCATAGTGCCTAAGGCACTTGACTGCTAACCAGAAGGCTGGTGGTTCAAACCCACCAGCCACTCCTCGGATGGAAGGTTGGGGCAATCTACTTCTATAGTGATACTGCCTTGGCAACCCAAGGAGGGGTCGCTATGAGTCGGGGCCAACTCAACGGCACATAACAACAACAACAGCAACAACAACAACAACAACAACAACTCAGCTCCAAGCTTCCGTAGCTTCAGCTTTAAAATGGAAGTAATGGTGCTCACTGCTAGAGGTATCGGGTAAGATAAAAAGGAAAAATGTGACCAACTTTCTGTCTTTGTAAAGTGTTACCCAAACCCAAAGTGGCATTGCCACTGCCATCTTGGTTGTGATTGTTATGATTGCGAGGTTCCTTGGAAAAATAGATATGGAATTCAACATTTCATAACTTGGCTTTGAAAATTTTGATGTGAATGTGAGCACTGCGTAGTAAAAGGCCCAGGGTAAGCAGGTGTTAGAGGGACGCAGGGAGCAGCTGAGGCACATTATTTAGAAAAGGAAGGGTTGAAGGGTCAACATTCTGAGCGCCACTAGCTGCTGGTGTCAGTAGTGGATAATGGAGAAATGTTGTTTGTTTGTTTTTTTGGGGAGGTTGGAGTTTTTAAAACCACCCCTTTGTTTAACACCTTTAGGTCTGACCAAATCATTAAGATAGGTGATGACAATAATAGCATTGGAAACAAGTGGCATTTAGCATTTGATTTCATTTATTTGTTTATTATCTTTTTAAAATTATCTGTATGCCTGTTAAGGAGCTCTGGTGGCATACTGGTTAAAGCATTTGGCTGCTAACCAAAAGACTGGTGGTTCAAACCCAGCACTCCACAGCAGGACAATGGAGCAGTCTGCTTCTGCAAAGATTACAGCCTTGGAGACCTTATAGGGCTGTTCTGCTCTTTCCTCTCAGGTTGCCAGAATCAGAATCAACTGGATAGCGGTGGGCATGGGTTTGGTATATGCCTGGGGGAGGCATACCACTGTGAAGGACAGTTTAGAACTAAGGTGGTTTCTAACATTTTATCTTCATCAGTTTGCAAAGAAACTGAATGTATGGTAGTGCCATTTTCAAAATTCAGGAAGGTAGGAGGCGGGGCAAGTCCTTGAGGGCCAGGGAACAGGAGTTTTGTTGGAGACGTGTTGTGTTGGTGTTGACTCCCACCTTCAGGTGAGGAGGGCCTGGAAGCAGCACAGTGAGCATGGACAGAGTTGAAGCCTCTGTCCACTAGGACTCTGAACCTCGTCCCGCTTAGGGTTGGCATGAAGGCTTTATCTTGTGAAAAGTGTTGCAGGCATGGCAGGTACTGAGTGCATGGTAGCTGGTGACAAGCCACTCAGACCTGGTGCTTGGGACAGGGGTTCTGTCAGGCTCTGGGAAGACATCTCGGGGTCACCAGCAGTGCTTGAGTAGCAGAGATCCAGAGCAAACCACACAGGCAGTGGAGGAAAGCACATGCTGGGCCAGGGCGTCAGAGCCACGAGCAGGCTTCTGATCGAACAGTATAAAGTAAACATCGTCGAAGTGACCTCATCACTAAGGGACAGAACAAATGTGATCCTCATTAGAGTGGATAATGCTTTGTCATTTTGTAAGCCTTATTCAAGTTGAGGAGGAATTGTTTAAAATAAGAAGTTTTTTTTTTAAAAAACAAAACAAAAAACCAGGAGCCTGGTGGCTGGTGCAGTAGGAAATAACATTGATCGGTGCGGAAAAGCTCTGAACTATCACGTTTGGAACTGTGCGTGTATCTGTGATGTTTGCCGAGTTTGGAAATGTGAATACATGATAATACTTGGCAACATTAGAAAAAGGAAGGTGCTTACCCTCTGTTTGCCTATCATATGTTCACTTTCTCTTGGTGCTGGGTCCAACGTAATAAACAAGACAGAGAGTTTCTACTCTGGCGGAACTCGGGGACAATTGACAACATACAACGGTAAATGCAAAGACTTGTTCCTGTGGGCTGCTGTCACCTCTCTGCAGACTCATGGTGACCAT
>NW_006921656.1:6808870-6809412 GCF_000298275.1 Orycteropus afer afer | reverse complement strand
ACTGTGTGTCAGAACCGACTTCAACAGTACTTACCCAGTTACATCCCAGGTACAGCGACAGTCATTTTACATATAATTTCACTTTTTTTTTTTTTAAATTTAATTAGCAGTTTCTTTAATCATTTTCATATCATGAAAATAGCACTCCTTTGTATAGTGAATAAAACTTCATTGGGTCTAAAATGTCTCCATTTTTGATGCTTTCCTTAGCCTGATCCCTTGTTTTTATTGTTATTCAGCATGATACTGCATAATAGTCCTTAACTGTCTCTGTGCCGGGCACGTGCTTTAGTGCATGAGCTCATGCGATGCTCCTGCCACCTCAGCGAAGTGGATATTCCCTCACTTGTGTTTGCTGAACTTTGTTAGTTTAAGTTTGCTTAGAAGCTGTTTCAGCCAGGTGGCTAAGATGATGTCATCTTAAAACGTGTCAAAACTGAAGAATGAATGGTATTTTTGCAAATATTTCATCAACTTTGTTCAATTTTTTCTCTTAAATATAGCTATTTCAGTATAAGTATTGTGTTCTCCTAAGTAGTTCT
>NW_006921656.1:6806003-6807870 GCF_000298275.1 Orycteropus afer afer | reverse complement strand
GCGTCCATCGTGTTCACGTCACCTTAGCAATCGGAAACGATTCCTTCCTGACTGAATGCTAGTGAGCCTAGGGGCAGATCCTTTTATCCTGCTGCCTGCCTACCTCCTGGGAGCTCTGGTGGCATTATGGTAAAGGTATTTGGTATATGGTAAAACCCAAAGGTCAGCCATCCGAACCCACTGGCCACTGTGCAGGAGAAAGAGGAATCTGTAAAGATTTGCAGCCTTGGAAACCCTATGGGACAGTACTGCAGTGTCTCATTGGGGTGCTGGGGTGCTGTGAATCATCTGAGCCGATGGCAGTGGGTCTGGTCTGGGGTTTACCCTCTACCTGTGGGGTCAGGAGAAGCGTCAGGCACTCAGGCTGTTCATACTCAATTGTCTGAAGTTAGCTTTTCATGTTTACATACTGCCTGTTATGTACGTAGGAGGGAGAATTCTTTCACTTTTAGGAAAAAAACTAAAGCACTGTCCTCCCAAAAAAAAAAAAAAAAAAAAAGAAATGAAGAGAATGGAATGGACCCTATAGATTGTTAGCTATGCTTTATTTCCATTGGGGTCCCTTGTGCTGAGTGAAGCACATCCTTCCATTGCATGTGTACACACAGTTTTCTTTAGCAAAAGCCACTCTACTTCTCCAGCTGCAGCTGGAGGGCCCCAGAGGGCGGGACAAGTGGGCTTCCTGGTGGGAGGCCAGGGAGGATTCAGCATGCCTGCGTTGGGAGACTGCCGACAGCACCGGTGCTCAGAGCTGGGGGTCTGCGAGGTCAGCACTCTTCCTGTGAAAACTTGGTTTTTGTCTTTTCATTGTGCTGGCATTGTTCCTGATGGCGCAGACGCAATGGTGGGGAGATGCCTGGCCCATCAGCACAGGCGAGCCGGGGGCACCCAACTATACACTCGACTGATGCACTTTTATTCTTCGCTGCCAGGTAGTCCCAGTGCAAAACAAACCAACCAGAAAGGCAGTTGCAGTTACGAAGGTCTTTGATGGCTCAGTAACAGTTCTTAGTGTTTGGATGTCACCCTTTGAGTACCTGTTTTTTTCAACATTCTTTTTGGTGAAGAGAGAAGTCTGCATGAAGCACTTCCTCTGAATACCACAGTAGTGGACGCCTGTCTCAAGGAAGAGTGTGTGGGGCTGCGTAGTTGTTAGCTGAGCTGGCCTGTTTTCATAAAAATCCATTTTTAGCTGCAAGGAAGACTGACAGACAGATGAAGGTTGTTATGCAGATGTGACTCTTTGACAGATTTTTTTTCCCTCAAAAATGAATGAAATGAGCCTTTACTTCACGTTAAACAATTGACAGTATTTCCTGCCAGTAGCAAATTTTGAACTTTCAAGTGAGTTTTGGAAATTCTAATCACCAGTTTAGACAGAGCTTCCTGGTACTTACGGCTTCTGGTGTGATGAATGGCGATGCAAACAAGTGTGCCTTGTTAGTTTTGTTAAAGGAAGTGTCAGCACCAGGCAGGTCTGTGGGACCCTGGAGGGGCTTTCAAATGAGCGTTGCATGATCCTGCAGTCATCCAGGCATCGAAGACCCGTTCAGGTACAAGGTGGACCGGTGGGTTTTCATGTAACTGGCACAGCCATGTTTTATTGATACTGTTCACATCCATATTGCAACTCCCCTTTTAGAAATGACCTCTTCTTGAGTTTTGATGTAGAACCAAAAAAAAGTACCCACAATCATCAGAAAAGACTATTGAGATAGACCTTTTTTTTTTTTTAAAGACAAATAGCCAAGGAATACTAAGGAGCCCCCAGGGCTATGGACAAGGAAGGTCTGGACTAGAACCCACAGATTGATTAGGGCTTGTAGCCTCCAAAACTGTGAGACCACATTCCTGTTCTCTGAGCCAC
>NW_006921656.1:6804219-6805148 GCF_000298275.1 Orycteropus afer afer | reverse complement strand
ATTTGCCATTAATTTATAGAGGAAAAATTTTTGAGTGTTCCCAGAACCCACAAATAGCTTACCACGTCATGCCAAACTACATGTAAGATCTAAACCAACACAGTCATGTTTTCTTGCTAGACACAGCTCAGAGCTCTGGGTTTGATGCTGAGATGCTGAGAGTGGCTTCCGGGGAAGGAGTTTGGCAGTGCCGCTCTCCCTGCGCCGGGTACGCGTCACCTCTTTAACAGCTCTCTGCAGAAGAAACGCTGGCTTCTAGTTTTGCCTTTTGCCTACCTTTTTTCATAAAGTGGAAATCCTCTTTGGCTTTCTTTTGGTTAGCTGAAATGGTTTAATGTAGATCTTCCGTAAAAGTGAGGCAGTGTAAAGTGAACTTCAGAAAAGCAGGGAATACCTGTATTCATTTGGAGAGTAGGCTGGGCTGGACGTCCCAAGGTGGCACCATTCACAAGTCTGGCAGTAGGTGCTGCTTGGGGCCCCTGGGTTTTCCTCCATTTAATAGTCTTCAACAAGCTAGACCATTTCTTCCTTGGCAGTCTTTGGGAGCTTTCTAAGAGAACAACACAGGCTTCAGGACTCACATATGGTCCTTCTGCCCTATTCTGTTGCTCAAATCAAGTTATAAGGGACCACCTGCATTTAAGGGGCACAGAAATGGCCCCCACCTCTTGATGGGAGCAACCGCAGGGAATCTGTGGTCACATATATACTACCACAGTGCTCTTTAGAAGCGAGGAGAGGAGACTGTGGCTCACGTACTCAGGTCATGTTGTCAGAAGGGACCAGTCACTTCACGTCATGCTTGGTGAAGTAGCGGGTCAGCGAAAAAGAGGAAGACCCTCAACGAGATAGATCGACACAGTGGCTGCAATGATCAGCTCAGAGGTGGAACCTGTGCTGTGTGCCGTCTGTCTTTGCTGGGGCTTTGG
>NW_006921656.1:6802044-6803116 GCF_000298275.1 Orycteropus afer afer | reverse complement strand
AAGGCTCATCAGTAAGACAGGCCAGCGACTGAAATGGAACTTTCAGAAGCTTTCTAAAACGAAGACCAGTGTTTGGAAAAAATAAAAGTAACATTTGATGAGCCGTACATGGGAGAGGCTAGTAAATGCTGAGCCAAGTGGCTGTCTCCTGGTGGCGCTTAACCCTGATGGAAACGTTAGCTGCTGCTACCTGAGCAAGTACCCCAGCTTTGAAGAGGTTTCAAACACTGTGCTGGTAATGCAGCTCTGTGGGTGGTCTGGACTTGGCTGGGTTCTCGCTTGAGTCGCCGCACATGCCATTCAGGTAGCAACTGGGGCTGCAGCCGTCTGAAGGCCTGACAGGGCTGGACGTCCAGGATGGCTCACTGGCAAGGCTGGCATTGGTGCTTGCTCTCCATGCCCAAGGGCGTCAGCCACATTGCCTTCCCTATAGGCTCATCAAGAATTGGGCTTCTTAGAGCAGAGAGCAGGGTCCCAGAAAGAGTGGTCTGAGAGTGAGCCTCGCAGGAGACTTGGTCAGAAGCTGATGACCTAGACTCGGAACTTCCAGAGTGTCACTCATCTTCTGTTGGTTGAGTAAGTCATTAAAATGAGCCCTGATACGAATTAGAGTTGGTTTTTCAATGGGAGGTGGTAGTGGTGGTGTTACGTGCCAGCGAGTTGGCTCCTACCCATTGTGACCCTATATATGACAGAACGAAATATTGCCTTGTCCTGTGCCAGCCTCAAAATCCTTACTATGCCTGAGCCCATCATTGCGGCCACTGTGTCAGTCCATCTCATTGAGGTCCTTCCCTTTTTTCATTGATCCTCCACTTTACCAAGCATCATATCCTTCTCCAGGGAATGGTTCCTTCTGACAACATGACCAAAGTAGGTCAAACGCAGTCTGCCATTCTCGCTTCCAAGGAGCATTCCAGCTGTGCTTCTTCAAGGACAGGCTTGTTCGTTCTTGTGGCAGTCTATGGGACATTCAGCATTCTTCGCCAACACCACAGCTTGAAAGCATCAGCTCTTCTTTGGTCTTCCTTGTTCATTGTCCAGCTTTCACACACGTATGAGGCGATTGAAA
>NW_006921656.1:6797501-6798414 GCF_000298275.1 Orycteropus afer afer | reverse complement strand
CTCGTCTTCAGGGGAAAAGGGTATGGGAGGTGTCTTAGATCCTGGTTAAGAACCTCTAAGGAAGCAGTGGGAAAGATCAATGAAGAGGTTAAAGATATAGGTGTTTTTGCTGATGCCCATTGGCTAGTCAATAGACTAGTGACAGAACTTAGTAACTGAGAGGTGGGAGATGTGATCGGCTTAGGGGTATACAGAGCTGTTTTGGGTGAGAGTTTGAGTGATGACAGTTCCCTGAGGGTTTGGGCTTCTGGACGTGAATCCTGCAGACAGAACTGTGGGGCACAAAGGGCACAATCCTGCTGGTCTGTCGGCTGGTTGGGGTGGTACAGCTGTGTGTGCAGTGGAAGGAAAGTACGGGGTCCTTGTGCAGTAGCCTGAACTCCGAGGCCCCTTTTTCTTATATGTTGAGTCTGGTGTGGAGGTAGGGGAAGAGTGGTGTGGACAGTGGAAGCAGCCCTGGGACCTTGATTTCACTTCTGTGGCTTTGTGGTATGTCTGGCTCCAACTCTCTTTATACCGCAAAGTGTGATAGCGTGTGACTGGGCATTTTTCATCTTTGGCTACATCTCAGCACCCATTTCCTTCATGAAGCCATAAACATGATGCCACCAACATCAAGACAGACTGGCCCAGTGTGTTGGGTAGCGTTTGTTTACATACTTAGCGTGTGGAAGAAATCTCCTGTGGCTGGAGGTGTTCTTGGTGACCTTGCCGGGTTCACAAGGTTATGTAATTTAGCGTCAGTCTGCGTAGCTGTGTGCCAGAGCACCGTAGCAACTTGCCCAATGACACCTGGCCAGGAAGTCCCACAGCTAGGATTCAAACCCGGTTGGACTGCGAGCTTGTGCTCCCGGATGCCGCTGCCTTCCCTCCACATGGCAACCCGCATGTGTTTGGAGAAGGGAGGTGGGCC
>NW_006921656.1:6795091-6796406 GCF_000298275.1 Orycteropus afer afer | reverse complement strand
CAAGTTAACTGATAACAACTCTAAAGACAAACCCTAGTTCAAACGAAGATCCCATCCCAGGTGTTGGGGCTGGGACCGCACTGTAGCTGGAGGACATGGTTCCATCCCTAAAAGCACAGGCATTCCTGGGGGTCTGCTACTAGTAGGGAGCCATGTACCCAAAAGCTCTTGTCTTTGCTGGGAAGGGGGCGGGGAACTCAAAGACACAACTTGTAAGGTTATTAGCCCAACTTTATGCTAATAAAACAGTATCAGGTGAAACTGATGATGATGATAATAAAAACATGTTCCCACGAAGTGTATCTGGAAACAGCAGCCATTAATCTTGGCTGTGTGTCCAGCACTGAGCTGGTGGAGCTCTTTCTGCACTGTAGCACAGTACTGTTCCACCCAGCTTCTCAGAAAAGGTCACTGTCAGGTGGTGAAAAGTGATCCAATAGAATGAGATAATTATACAATATCATTCATATCACAGGCAAGTAAAATTTTGCTGAAGATGATTCAAAAATGGTTTAGCAGTACATAGGAATCAGAAATTCAAACTGGATTCAGACGAGGACATGGAATGAAGGATATCAGTGCTGATGTCAGATGGATCTTGGCTGAAAGCAAAGAACACCAAAAAGATGTTTCCCTGGGATTTATTGACTGTGCAAAGGCATTCATCTATGTGGATCATAACAAATTATGGATAACATTCAGAGGAATGGGAGTTCTAGAACACTTAATTGTGCTCATAAGGAACCTGTACATACACCAAAAGGCAGTTGTTTGAACAGAACAAGGGGATACTGCATGGTTGAAAATCAGGAAGGGAATGTGTTGGGGTTATAGCCTTTTACCATACTTATTTAATCTGTATGCAGAGTAACTCATCCAAGAAGCTAGACTGTCTGAAGAAGAACGTGGCATCAGTGCTGGAGGAAGACTAATTAACCACCTGCAATATGCAGACGGCACAGCCTTGTTTGCTGAAAGTGAGAATGACTTGAAGCACTTACTGATAAAGATCAAAGACTACAGTCTGGAGTATGGGTTACAGCTCAACATAAAGAAAACAAAAATCCTCACAACTGGACCAATAAGCAACATCATGATAAATGGAGAAAAGATTGAAGTTGTGAGGTGTTTAATTTTACATGGATCAACAATCAACACCCATGGAAGGGAAAAAAAAAAAAAAAAACACTGCTGTCCAGTCAGATCTGACTCATAGCGACCCTTCCTTGGGTTTCCAAAGCGGTATCACTACAGAAGTATCACTACAGAAGTAGATTACCCAGTCTTCCTTCCAAGGAGTGGCTGGTGGGTTTGA
>NW_006921656.1:6791113-6794216 GCF_000298275.1 Orycteropus afer afer | reverse complement strand
GCCCAACCTTCCTTCCGAGGAGTGGCTGGTGGGTTTGAACTACCAGCCTTCTAGTTAGCAGTCAAGTGCCTTAGGCACTGTGCTACCAGAGCTCTGGCTTGAGTGAGGTGGACCTTAGTCTCAAGGAGACATCTTTGATCTTCATCACTTGAAAGAGGTCTTTGTACCACATTTGCCCAATGCAGTACATCGTCTGATGTCTTGATTGTGCTTCCATTGGTGTTGATTGTAGAACCAAGTAATAACAACTTCAATCTTTTCTCCATCTGCTGTAAAGCTGTTTATTGCACTAGTTGTGAAGATTTTTGTTTTACAAAAATTACATTGAGATGTAATCCATACTGCAGACTGTAGTCTTTAATCTTCATCAGTAAGTGCTTCAAGTCATCCTTACTTTCAGCAAGCAAAGTTGTTTCGTCTGTGTATCACAGGTTGTTATTGAGTCTTCCTCCAATACCAATGCCATGTTCTTCTTTATTTCATCCAGTTTCTCGGATTATTTGCTCAGCATACAGATTGAATAAGTATGGTGAAAGGATACAACCCTGATACACTCCCTTCTTGATTTTAAACCACGCAGTGTTCCCTTTTTCTGTTCAAATGACAGCCTCCTGGTCTATGTACAGGTTCTTCATGAGTAGTACAATCAAGTGTTCTGGAATTCCCATTCGTCTCAATGTTATCCAGAATTTGTTATGAGCCACACAATCGAATGCTTTTGCATAGTCAATAAAACATAAGTAAACATCTTTCTGGCATTCTTTGTTTTCAGCTAAGATCCATCTGATATCAGCAATGGTATCTCTCATTCCATGTCCTCTTCTGAACCCAGCTTGCATTTCTGGAAGCTCTCTGTTGATATACTGCTACAATTCTTTTTGAATTATCTTCAGTAAGATTTTACTTGCCTGTGATAAGAATGATACTGTTTGATAATTTCTATAATCTGTGGGATCACCTTTCTTTGGAATAGGTACAAATATGGATCTCTTCCAGTAAGTTGGCTTTCCTGTAGCTGTCTTCCTGTCTTTCTATCTCTTGGCATAGTGGAGTGAATGCCTCTAGTGAGGCATCTGTTTGTTGAAACATCTCAATGGGTATTCTGTCAGTTCCTGGAGTCTTGTTTTTCACCAGTTCTTTCAGTGTAGTCTCAAATTCTTCCTTCAATACCATTGGTTTTTGATCATATGCCACCTCCTGAAATGGATGAACATTGACTAGTTCTTTTTGGTACAGTGACTCTGTGTATTCCTTTCATCTTCTTTTGATGTTCCCTGCATCGTTCAATATTTTGCCCATAGAATCTTTCAGTACTGCAATTCAAGGCTTAAATTTTTTCGTAAGTTCTTTCAGCTTGAGAAATGCCAAATGTGTTCTTCCCTTATAGGTTTCTAACTCCAGGTCTTTGCGCATTTCATTATAATAATTGCCTTTGTCTTCTTGAGCTGCTGTGTGAAATCTTCTGTTCAGCTCTTTTATCTTGTCATTTCTTCCATTTGCTTTAGCTACTCTCCACTGAAGGGAATATTTTAGTCTCTTTGGACATCCATATTGGTCTTTTCTTCCTTTCTTGTATTTTTAATGACCTCTTGCTTTCCAGTAGCATAGTGCCTAAGGTGTTTGACTGCTAACCAGAAAGCTGGCAGTTCAAACCCACCAGCCACTCCTCGGAAGGCATATTGGGTGATCCATTTCTGTAGTGATACTGCCTCAGAAACCCAAGGAGGGGTCACTGTGAGTTGGATCTGACTCGATGGCAGTGAGTTTGGTTTGGTTTAGTTTTTGTTCTTCATGGATGATATTCTTGATGTCATCCCACAATTCCTCTGGTGTTCAGTTATTGGTGTTGCATCAAGTCTAGTCTTTAGATGGTCTCTAAATTCAGCAAGTGAGAATGGCCAGACTTTATCCGTCATACTTTGGTCATGTTGTCAGCAGGGACCATTCTGTGGAGAAGAATATCATGCTTGATAAAGTGGATAGTGAAAAAGAGGAATACTCTTCAACGAGTGGGTTGACACAGTGGTACAATAATGGGCTCAAGTATAGCAAGAATTGTGAGGATGACACAGGACCAGGCAGTGCTTCCTTCTTTTTTACATGGTGTCAGTGTAAGTCTGTACTGACTTGATGGCATCTAACAACAACAACTTCAGGTGGTGTCCATGTGATGATATGATGATATTAAGACAAACAGTCCTAGCCTTTTGAACCAAATCACCAGGGCACAACTCTTGGTCTTTCCCTTTCTTTTTGCTCCCTGTGAAACCCAGTTGTGTGGTTTGGTTCGTACAGTGTAATGTATTTATTTATGGGTATGCCTAGCTCTATATGAAAGAAATGAATGGGCTTCAAGATGTTCACAAACTCGTTGGAAAGTGCAGTTCTGTTCTGTCTGCATCACATAGTACTAAGGGGTTGAAGCCTTAGTGCATAAAACATACTTTCTTTGGGGTATTTTTTTAGGGACGAAAAATGAGTAAGCTTTTTATCATATCTAACAGATACCTTGGCTTTATCTTACCCACCTGTTGGGTTTCTCCTCACCAGGCCGACCTTCCTCCCTGGGCAGCCAGAGTGATCCCCAACAACCACATCTGATCACCTAGCTGTTCTGGTGAGAATCCTTCCGTGAGTCTCAGCTGATGGATCCCTTCTTTGACCCTATCATGGATGAGATTGAAGGCTCCTGTAGTATGCTTTCCGAGCCCTGCAGCCCTACCCGTCAACACACACATGGTCCTTCACTGTCAGTCGCTCCCTACTGTTTGTTCTCCTTGCTGTACATTAAGTTCTTGGTCACTGAGACTGTGTCTGCCTTGTTTCCGGCCAAATTCTTCATAACCAGTGGAGTTGCTGTCAATAAAGAGAGGAATGATAATAACTTTCAAGTAATGGTTAAAAGCTAGTTGTTTTCTTTTCCTATTTTTTTTTTTTTTTAATGTAAGTACACATATACCAGTCATTCCTTTACTCATCTAAAATATATTGAGCATTTTCTCTGAGCTGCTGAGGCTCAAAAGTGGAAAACCCATTGATCTGCCCTTCAGCCCCATGGTCTAGGGTGGGACTGGGACAAGGTAAACACCTGTGGTAAATGCTC
>NW_006921656.1:6788473-6790523 GCF_000298275.1 Orycteropus afer afer | reverse complement strand
GATGGTGCCTGAGGCACTTGACTGCTAACCAGAAGGTTGGCGGTTCTAACCCACCAGCCACTCCTCAGAAGGAAGATGGGGGGCGATCTATTTCCCTAGTGATACTGCCTCAGAAACCCAAGGAGGGGTCGCTACAAGTCTGAGATGACTCAACGGCACATAACAACAACATTCATTCATTCATTCAATACCTACTGTATGAGAGGTACTACCCGGCGTACTGGAAGTTAGCTGTGGATAAGCAGTAAGCAGTCCTGGTGGCACAGTGATTAAGCGCTCAGCTGCTAACTGAAAGGTTGGTGGTTGGAGTCCACCAGCCATTTGGTGGGAGAAAGATGTGGCTTTCTGCTCCTGTAAAGATCATAGCCTTGGACCCCTCATGGGGCAGTTCTGTTCTATAAGGTCACTGTGAGTCGGAGTCAACTGACTCAATGGCGTCAGGTTTGCTTTAAGACAGATGTAGACCACTCTGGTGAATGCTACAAAGTATAGTGGAAATACTTGAGAAAGATGAGTGCAATGATTAACCCAGAATAGGTGGAGGTGCCTATTAAGTAGACTAATATTGGACTAATATTTCTCAGCAAAGAATCTGGTATCATGCTCTTGCCAAAAACAAGGACCTTTAATCTGACAAGGGTTCAGTGGCTACTTCTTTCATTGATTAGCTCGCTAGAGGAGAAAAATGACCTTTGAGAGCCTCTTGCATTTGTCTCCTTTCTTCAAAGATTAAGTAACAAAGACACCATGTTTAGAAGTGCTTGAACATGCTTGTCTGACAGTCATTTCAGGCTGATTCCCATCTCCTTCCCTCCTGAAACTGCACCCAGTACAGTTTATGGTGAACACGTATTTACTCTATAAAAGAAACAAAACTGGAACTGCCTGAGTTCTGAGCCCCTTTCCTGTATTCTGCAAGATTCTTTTTTAGAATTGAGAGCCTTTGAGCATAACGGTTGCTGACCTGTGAGTCGACAAAACGGCATGATGCCTTGGCCCTCAGATTTTTAACAGTCTGCATCAACTGTCAGTGTTGGTGTGGTCTTTGTTTCTGGGAGTTTTATCTGCTATGTATCACTTCTGTGAATGGTGAAAACCATTTGCTCATGAGTCAAATACAGCTATTGAGCAAGAGAGTTAAGAAGTATCTGCTTAAGAAACTTAAATGCATCTGAAGGAAATCGGAGTGGATTCAAGAGATAGGAGCTTGAAGTGAGATGAAAGGACAATGAATGTAAAATCACGCGTTCTCACTCATCCTCCAGTGAAATGCTGAACTGTTTTACCATTTGTCCAGAAATGCAGCTTGCCGGGCCATTTGCTCTCTGTCTTGTAGAAAAGATGTTGTTCTCCTTTCATGGAGATCATTTAACTGACATTGATAAATATCTCTTTAGTCTCAACTTGGTTTATCCTTGAAAAATGACTTTATAATCCTAAAATGTCTTGAGGCGCTGCAGTATATTAATTCTTACTTTTTGTTGGCTTCAGCCCATGGCCTTGGATTTAAAATACAGGGTGGAATATTTTTTTCACTCCAGTTCCTATCGGCCTGTCCTGCATTTTCTACAGGAATTATTGCAGTCTTTTAATGAGTTTCACTTTCCTGATGGAGGTACAGGCAGTTTTCATTATAGCAGGTTTTGTGTTTGTGAATTTGCCTACTCGCTGGAGTTTATCACCACAAAGCCTGCCCTCGTGGTGCTTCCACGGTCATTTGTGGACAGACGAGGACTGGCGGAAAGCTGGAGTCTCCCGACGTGAACCTTCTCATCGGGGGTCCAACAAGGTGAGGCCCTGCCTTCTTGTCTCAGTTGTCATACTGTAAACAAGTGTCCTTTTCATGGCACAGTTTTTGCTGTTTTGTTGGTGGCTTTGCAGTTTAATATGGCCTCCAAGTATCGTGCTGAATCAGTGCAAGAAGGCTGCGATGTGCTTTACAGAGAGAACACGTGTTTTATTTTTATTTTTTTATTAGGATTTGGGTGAAGATTTACAGAGTAAATTCACTTTTCATACAGCAGTTCACATATACTTTGTCTCATGTCAT
>NW_006921656.1:6785753-6787593 GCF_000298275.1 Orycteropus afer afer | reverse complement strand
CCTACAAAGCTTGATTCATGTTGCCCTGTGCATGGGATGCGCCCTCCACACAGCTAAGCCCATTCGTTTAGGCTCAGCTAAAATCCCACTTATTTTTAAGTTTCCCTGACCTTTGACCTGGAAGTGTTTGCTGCCTGCACTAAGTAAGGGGCAAAGTGGGCCCATCCCACCTTTGTTGCGTGGGACTGCCAACCAAAAGGTTGGTGATTTGAACCCACCAGGCGCTCCAGAGGCGTAAGATGTGGCAATCTACTTCCATAAAGATTACAGCCTTGGTAGCCAGTGGGGCAGTTTTACGCTGTCTTGTGGGCTTGCTATGAGTTGGATCAACTCGATGGCAGTGGATTATACTATACTTAAGACTACAGATTTGTTACAGCCAAAAAGGATGCAGTCAACGAGATGCATGTCAGAGATGGGTCCCAGCATACGCTGCCATGTCCCCAGGGACATGGGGACCTCTTGAGAGCAGATGTCCTCACTTACTGGGATGCTCATCTGAGCCTCCAGGTTCAGAGCCCTCATGGCCTCCCTAGGTGGCCTTGACAGATTACATCATGCCCCTGAGGATAGTTGACTAGGGCCCCAGATGTCTATTTTTTCTCTGGTTGGGCCCACTCATTAGCCTCAGACGTGGCCCTGCTCTCTGGAACCTGAAATAAAGGCCCCACTGCTTTCTGTTCCTCATACTGCCCCCTGTAGATTTTATCCAGCTTCCTCTGTACTTTTCTTAAGGTGCGTAAAATTTATACTTTGCGTTGTGAGTACTCACATGTGGTCTTTTCTAAAAAGTACTTCTCTAAAGTACTTACTTCTTGAAAACTACTCTTGTTGTCTTATTATACAGCAATAACTACCACTTACTTAGGGCAGAGGCACCTGTGTCCAAGTCCGTGTGTTCTTTTCCCATTTTATCAGGTTACCACTCAGAGTCGTTATGAGTTTGTTGGTGGACATGGATAGCATGTTGGGAGCACTCAGTGGACACTTGCCGAGTGCATGAGAACTTCATGGCATCTCTGACTGCTGGTCACGCTTTTTGCACGTCTTTGGTTTTTAGCTTGAGTTTAGATCTGTGCTGTGGATGCCTCTAGCTTCAAGGCAGTTTAAATTTCTATTAATTGAAATGAAATAAAATTAAACGTTTAGTTGTTTTGTCCCTCTAGCTGCATTTGCAGTGCTCAATAGCCATGTGTATCGGACACTAGTGGTAGAGAGCATGTCTCTGCTCACGGGACGTTCTCTCAGACAGCACCTGTCTGGGTGGCTTTGGCAACCATTTAGGCAGTCCCTACGTCAGTGTCATGTGACTGTGTGATGTCCTTCTCAGACAGGAGTAACAGAGGAGGTAAACAGAATGTTGTGTGAAATGTGCCTCGACGTGCTGTAATAAAATACTTTCAGCTTTGGCATTTCCTGTCCCGATCATCTCAGAAGCACGGTTATCCGCAGCCATGGTACACGTGCACAGGTCTGTTCACTGCTCTAGGGAAAGTTTGTTTTACCTAGAGCACCCCCTTCACTGCTCTTTTATCCTCAGAAGCTCCATTCTCTGAAAGACAGAAATCAGGACTTACACAGTAGCCCTGGTTTAGTTACAGTTTGAAGGCTTCCCTGTAAACCTTTCACTAACTTGGTTCTGCTGGTTAGATGTTACCCTCTGCAAAGCCATTGCATTTTGACCCTTGTTACGGCCCTATTGATATTTGAGTAGCTCTTTTGGGTTTTGAGGGTCTTCTTTCATATCGTTTAAATTTTCCTTCAACCAAACGAGGTAATAGGTCGTCCCCTACTTTACAGGTAATGAAACCGAGTTTCTGAGTGGATGAGTGTCCTAGTT
>NW_006921656.1:6783368-6784375 GCF_000298275.1 Orycteropus afer afer | reverse complement strand
TGAGCATCTCTTCATGTATTTGCTGGCCACCTGAATATCCTCCTTGGTGAAGTGTCTATTCATGTCTTCTGCCCATTTTTCAATTGGCTTGTTAATTCCTTTGCTATTGAGGCATTAAGAGTTTTCTATAAATCTTAGAGATAAGTCCCTTGCCAGATATGTAATTATCAACAAGTATGAATTTGTTGCTGTCACTTTTGTTAAATGCTTTCTCGTGGTGTTGATTTCTTTGTTCCATATAATTTTCTGTGATGAGCTCGTTTTGTTCATAGAATCATGTTATCACTTCCTTCATTGCTATCGACTCATAGTGACCCTTCCTTGGGTTTCTGAGGCAGTATCACTATGGAAGTAGATAGATTGCCCCATCTTCCTTCTGAGGATTGGCTGGAGGGTTTGAACTGACAGCCATCTGCTATTGTTTTAGTATTTGCTAAATATTTGTGCTGGTCTTCTTTTTTTATTTTTATGTGAAGGCTTATCATTTTTCTTTGAGGTTACCCTATGATTTATAATTTTCTTTCCAAGTTTAGAAAAGTCTGTATTATCTTGTAGTTGTCTTGACTTCCCTACCATTTAGAAGTTCTGTAACTACACAATTTTTTTCACTCTTTTTGGTTTGTAGTTTTCCTTGTTTGTCAGTTGATGTCTCTGGTTCCTTGTTTACAATCTTGTAAGTTTATTTACTTTGGATACTTCCATAGCTGGGTTGGTTTCTGGGTTATGTCACCATGTGTGTTAATGGTCAGTTGTTGTTTGCTGTTGTTGTCCAAAGGACTCCCTTTAGCATCTCTTGTAAGGTTGGTCTCATTTAACAAATTCACTTAATTTCTGCTTATCCAGAAATGTCCTAATTTCACCATCATATTTGAGGGAGAGTATTTCTGGTTACATAATTCTTGGTTGGAAATTTTTCTCTTTCAGTGTTTTATATATACTTCTCACCTGCATGGTTTCTGCTGAGAAATCCGAGCTTAGTGTTAATGGTTGCCCTTTGTAGGTAACTT
>NW_006921656.1:6752206-6780288 GCF_000298275.1 Orycteropus afer afer | reverse complement strand
TGGCCTGTTATTTGAACCCATGCTTTTACTACTCCAAGTCTCGCTGAATTAAGCTTCTCTCTCCATATTATCATTAATTTATATTGTCTTATTACAAGTGTCAAAGAGTTAGATGGTTGTGCATGTCTGGAGGCTGTTGGTTAATATGTTGTTCCTGGAGTGCCAGAAGCAAAAACAGGTGACAGAATAGCTCGGCTAAGCATTCATTTAGGGCTATTATTCATTTCCCTCTAAGCAACTTAATTTCAGATGCATCTTGTGCTCATGCTTTGGCTTCATTGGTTCCCAAGCCTCAGATCATGGAATTTGAAGGACTTGGCTGGTTGTAGCATTTGTATGGAATACCTGTCACACAGCTGCTTTGTCAGAGGCATAATTAACAATATGATTTGTACATCTTCTGCCTTCTGGTATTCACATCACAGTTTGTAAACTTAATTAGTTCTTGGAAGAGCAAATGTTTTGAAGATGATAAACACTTTCCCTCTGAATAATACGTGTTGAATGGTTATATATTCATAGGAATTTACTCTATGCTACTGAAATTAGCATGTTGATAGGTATGCTTCTCAAGGTAAACATCACCTGCGGTTGCATATTCCCAGATTATATTGTCTTCCTGTGCTTTTCACAGGGGAAATCAGAAATTTAGCTCAGATAATTCAGCCTCCAGGAATACTCATTATGATTCCATTGTGTGGAGAACACTATGGTAATGTCATTACATAGATGCCATTTCTCGGGTCTCTGAGGGTTATCAGTATGGTATATACCTGGGGTGGAGGTGGGGGGTAAGCAGTCAGACCACACTAGGAAATACTTCACTTATCCTCTGCTGGCAGTTCTCTGAGACCTAGTTGAAACCTAGGAAGTAAGCAACTAAAAGAGAGGCTATGAAAGTGTGACATAGTCCCAGTGTCTGGCCTTCTCTTTAGAGTTACTACCATCAATAAACCACAGAGCTAAAAAAAAGAAGTGTAATTATTTGGTTTCCTAAACAATGTGGAGCCAGAAGAATCCAGTAAGGAAGGGTCAACTCCATTAGCCTAGTGAGTCACAACTCCAGGAGTCACACTTGGTGTCTTCATGTACACCTGGATTCCCCTGCTCCCATTTTCATACACGAGGAACTAGAGCATAGGGAGGCTAAGTGATTGTCCAGAGTTTTGTCAGTGTTGACGCTTGGTCAACCTCTTCAACACTCATGCACACTTGGTGTCTTCATGTACACCTGGATTCCCCTGCTCCCATTTTCATACACGAGGAACTAGAGCATAGGGAGGCTAAGTGATTGTCCAGAGTTTTGTCAGTGTTGACGCTTGGTCAACCTCTTCAACACTCATGCTCTTTCTACTGCTGTATTGGCCTCCTAGTGGTCAGCCAGGACCCTTGAGGGACCCCCCCTGTAGGCCCTGGCATGGTATAGGTACACAGTGCCTGAAGCTGTGCTCCACCTGTTGACTCCCAGCTACCTTTTGTTATGCCTCCAGGAATTCACCACGATGGTGCATCAGTCAGTCTAGTCAGGTAAACAGAAGTTACACTCAGTATTTTAACAGAGAGGATTTAATATAAGGAATTGGTTAGATGGGTGCTAGAGGGCTGAAAAGCAAATAAGGGCCACTGAGGTAACACAGAAGTAGTAACAAGCATCCTGCAGCTTGTTGTTACCTTTGGGACTGGGGGATCAAAGGGAGGACACTTGGGGGAAGTGCTCTGTGGCACTAGTGTGGTTACGTCAGGAGCTTGGAAGACATCCCACAGAACTGGGCCTCAGACCTCTGAGGGAGGGGCCCTGGCTTGTGGAGAGAGTGTGGTGAGTCTGATTTTGGGAGTCTGGAGGAAAAGTTACTACTGCTGCCGCAGTGTAGAGCCATTGTTCTGGTATGGTGTCAGGAGCTAGAAGCATAGTGTGAAGGAACAAGCCCATCTGGTTCCCCTAACTTTCCCAGTTGGCAGAACCTAATAGGGAACCAGGTGACAGAGGAGACAAACGGTTTGTGGAATCCTTGCCCAGCATTCTAGAATAGGGTGTATAGATGAGGAGCTTTGGAGCTGAGTGAAAATAGCCTAATAGATGGCCTTGGTGGTCTGTTGATGGGAATGGAAGATGGGTGACTTCTATTTTGATTCATTCAAACCTTGGGTATTAAAAGCTCATCAAGTCATACGGTGCCTTACCATGAAGAGTATCATCACCCATTTCTTCAGCAAATAACTTTGTAAATGCCTAGTATATTCAAGATGCTGAACTAGGTACTAGAGGTATGATGAGTAACAGTCTTATGCATCCAAATCTGCTGCAAAAGACCTCTTTAAAGTGCTGAAGAGCAAAGATGTCTTCTTGAAGACTAAGGTGCGTCCAGCCCAAGCCATGGTATTTTCTATTACCTCATATCCATGTGAAAGCTGAACAAAGAATAAGGAAGACCAAAGAAGAGTCGATGCTTTTGAGTTGTGGTGTTGGGGAAGAATACAGAAAGTACCATGGACTTCCAAAAGAACAAACGAATCTGTCTTGGAAGAAATGCAGCCTGAGTGCTCCTTGGAAGCAAGACTTTGTCTCAACTATTTTGGTCATGTTGTCAGAAGGTACCATTTCCTGGAGAAAGAATACCATGCTTGGTAAAGTGGAGGGGCAACAACGTAGGGAAGGCCCTCAACGAGATGGATTGACACACTGGCTGCAATGGTGGGCTCAGGTAGAGCAAGGACTGTGAAGCTGGCACCGGACCTGGTGGTGTTTCATTCTGTCGTACATGGAGTTGCTATGAGTCAGAGCCGACTCAATGGCACCTAACAACAACAGTGCGTCCAAGAGCTAGCCAGTGAGATAAACAGACGGTAAAGATGTGTGTAAATCTCTGAGTTGGAAAGCAGCCCCAAGTCCAACTTGCCATCAGTGGATGAAATCATCTCTGCAATGTTCCTGCCAGGTGGACCTGGCTGGTTCTAGGCAGGGCACTATTGATGAATTTAGACCCTATTAAGATAGCGAGTTCCAGCTTTGGAAAATGCTATTATTAGAATCTTTGTCTTTATCATTTGAGTTGGAGCTCCTTTCTCTGTCCACTGTTATCTTTTGGTCCTAATTATACTATTGTGTCCTTAGTGATCCAATCTAACCCACCTTGTATATGACATACAAAAACATTTGTTTGTAATGCATCCATACACCCTCCTGAAGCATTTACCCTTCAGGATAAGCATTTTCCATTATTTCAGCTGGTTATACTAGACGGGTTGTTTTTTCCAACAGTTTTTCATTATTGCTTCCTTGACACAACTCGATGGCACCACCACCAACAACAATAACAGTTTTTTCACATATTTTCTTCCTAACCACCTCCAACATCCCTCTTGAAACCCTTATACCGCAGATCTACTGCATATCTGATCATGTACTGTGGCCTTGTAATTATTGCCTCTAATTATCTCATGTCCTGTATCCACAACAAGGGAAGACAGAGACCAGCCTTACCTGACTGCTGTTAGTGTGGCCCCAGCAAAGCTCTGCACTGATGCAGTTCTGTAAGTACAAGCAGTCTGTACATTGAGCCTTAAGGTGGGTCAGTCAGTTGACAGTGGAACCCACTAGAGTGCATCATTGCTTAACTGAGTATGTTATGGGCTGAAACAGCCAAGAAAAGAAACGAAGACCACTGAAGGCCCTTGGTACTGTGACTGTTTTTTTCAAGGTCCCCCGATAATTTTAACATACAGCCTGGTTTTAAAATCAGTGATCTAGAATGTAAAGACAGTGACAGCACCCCTTAAAGAAAACCCTCGTGGAAAAGTCCGCTGTGGAGAGGCAGCATCTGGTTCATAGAGAGGCAGCATCCGCAGAGTGTGACTGGAGAGTGACGGAGTCTAGCTTCCCACTGAGCTCTGAGGAGCTGTGACTACAGTCATCTCAGATATTGTCCTGTGAGGGTTCACATCCTCCGAGACCATGAATATTAAGTACATGCAAATTGATTTCTCATCTGTGTCTTACCTTTCCGTCCTGAGGAGATGTGGGTTACAGCGTGTGTATGTCGCTGCTGAAGTCATACTTTACTTCAGTGTTTTACGCCTGGTGGCAGTTTTCCACCAGCTCAGAAGAGCTGTGATTAATAAGGAAAATAGGATAACTTAGCCTCGCGTCTGTTTTCCTAACTTTGCAGCTGCGTGGTTTTGTTTCGTTACACTTGTTCGCCATGTCCCTTGCTGTAACGCGTCTGTTGTGATTTGGTTGGTGTGTCTCACACAGCACTGGGCAGATGTGTCTTGGGGATCTAGGTGTACGCCTTGATCACGCCGTTTACTTGTCTTCAGATTTCTCTTTACAGAAGTGACCCTGAGATAGTCATCATTGAAATACGTGATTTATTAGCTTATGTGTTTTCCCCTGATTTACTCTTTCTTTTACTCTATAAATAGAGACTGATTATAAAATTGACCAAAAAGTGGGTGGGAATAGTGTGATTGTATCCAACTTTGAGTTTACTTTCAATAGTCATCCATGGAATCTGTATTATTCTACATCTAACCAACAGAAAATATTCATTTGTAGTCTTATTAGATATGAAAGTAATAGAGAGTAAAATGCTCGTATTATATGGTTGTTACAGAATGTCATTAGTACAGTCATATTTCTATCTCAGAGTGTGATAATGCCAGCAGGATAAATGAGAAAGACATTGAATCTTCACACAAAGGAAATGGGTTTTATAATGAGTGCAGGCTGAACAGAACTAATCTCTTTCTTGGATCATTACTTCACCTAATCATAAAACCTCCTTTAATTCAAATCCTCGCAGGGTTCTAATTGGTGACCTCTGGAGCCTGATAATTGTTTAAGATAGCTGGTCTTTTGCAGTGTACCTAATGGTGTTTGCAATTAAAAGTGAGAAATGTGCTTTAACCCTTAGGCGGTATGACTCAAAACTAGATTTCATTTTTTTCTGTCTGTATTGGGTATGATCATCCCTTGCTTCTAACAGTTGTTGACTTACGTCATTATTGACTTGAATTAACCTGATGCACTGGTTTCTTCATTTAGTCTGCGGGTTTACTGAGTACAGGTGTACCCTGGAGGTATTGTGGGTTCTGTTCCAGATCACCACAGTAAAGGGACTATTGCAGTAAAGAGAGTCACATGCATTTTTTGGTTTCCTAGTGCATATGAAAGTTATTTTCACACTATACTGTAGTCTAGTGAATGTGCAGTGGCATTATGAAAAAGTTAGGAATATTGTGAGGATTACCACAATGTGACACAGAGACACAGAGTGAGCACAGGCTGTTAAAAAAAATGGTGCCAATAGAGGAGAATGGACATAAAGCTTCAATTTGTAAAAAAAACACCATTGTCTGTGAAGCACAATAGAGTATAGTGTGAGGATGTACGCCTGTATTCATCTGATAAATGTGTCTGATTATGTAAATAATCTTAGTCGTTTGAGACAGCCGAGAGGTTGATGTTTTAGGGAAGGCAAGAGCTTCTTGTCTCTCTTTCCGTGGCTCTGGTCCTGTCTGTCCTTTCTTTTGATTGAGTAGAAGTTACGCTGTTCTTTACAACCAGTCTCAGGAGATGTTTATTTCAGAACCTATGAAAATAGGTTAATAGAAGAGAAGGTTTTTCTGAGTAATTTGCTGACACTCACCATTAGGAATGGTGACAGCTGGCTGAACCAGAGCCCCAGCTGTTTGTCATCTTCCCCACTGTGCGTAACCAAACGTTGGACGTTACTTTGTGCTTTTGTTGTGTTCCCACCTCCTCCGTTGCTCTGTTCTTTTTCTCAGTAAACCGTTGACACTCAACGAAGGCAGCTGCTGGACTCTGCCCGTACAGTCCCGTTGACTCAGTGGAGCTGGAATTCAGTACGTTTACCTGTCGCTTGGAAGGCTTTGTTTTGAAGTCAGCTTCTGGTATTTTGGGGAGGAAGCAAAGCCTTTGAGAATCAGAAAATTCTGGGTCGTCACCTAGCTCCAGTTCTGGCCCAGCACTGTGAGAGGCTGGAGGCTTCAGTGCAGGTACAGCCTCCAGGATGGCGCCTAGACTGTGGTGTTTGTCAACTTGCTAGCTTCCTTTCACCAGTTTCAGGGGATGTCTTTATGGTTTTAAAATAGTAGAAAGCCTTTTGAAATTTGTAAGTTCATGCTGAAAACAGAATTTAGTACCCAAATCAGTAACTTATCCGATTCTGAAGGCTTTTCTGCCTGCTTCTGTTTATATGGAAGATACATTGACACTTGATTGGGGCACTCAAGGACCATGTCTTATCTTTGTGTTCCTCTTTTCTGCCACAAAGCTTTTCATGGATGAGTAACTGCATGCATTTAAGGGGAAATTAAATTGCCAGTGCACCGTAAGCATTTGCTTTCTTAAAGAATGAAGCATTTTTAGAGTAACTCTGAGTAGCGTTTGGAAGTTGTTAGGTATCTGGAGTTGATTCTCTAGAATCATTTTGCTCACGGATTCTCCTCAAAATCCTTTCCACAGTCAGATAGGCTTATGAGTAAAGCATCAGAAACGAGGCATGGTCTTAAATAAGTAATACTCACAACTCCTCTTTCCCTTGCCTATTACGGTTTTCAAAGTACTTTGACATTGACTCTTTTGATAGTTGATGATAACTTAGTGAGTTTTTCCCAAAATAAAATAGTAATTTGAATGAGATAATAATCTAAAGCATTTTATTTCTCTCTCAGAATTGTGATCTATCTGAAACATGACACCAAGACCCCGTGAGGGTGCAAGAACTCAGGAGTTAGGAAAACTGGGGCTAGTGGGCAAGGGGACCTTGATGAAGTCACCAGTGGGCTCTAAGCAGCCCTTTCCTCTCTGTAAAATGAGGACTAGATCTGCCTGGCAGGAGTGTTACAAGAATTAGATGCCTGGAAGCTAGTCTGGTTACACAAGTCCCAGCTGCTGCTATGATTGTTACATTTGTGTGTTAATTACCATTCGTGAGTAGAATTAGTTAATTAATTCCCCTCCCCCCCCTCCTTACCCAACTCTCTCCATCTTTCCTCCTTTTGTATCTGGAGGAATTTGACTGCCATTTCCTCACATGTATGTTTTAATTTTAAGAGTTATATATTTATTTAAGGCTACCTTGTATATAAATCAAGGAGCGCCTTGGCACAGTGGTTAAGTGCTCAGCTGCTACCTGAAATGTCCCTAGTTCGAACCCACCAGCTGCTCACTCTGTGGGAGATAGACGTGGCAGTCTGCTCCCCTAAGGATTACTGCCTTGAGGCCTACGGGCAGTTCTGCTCTGTCCTGTGGAGTCGCTATGAGTCAGGATCAACTCGACAGCAATGGATTTTGTGTGTGTGTAGAAATCTTTGATCAGCATTTATAAAATTTCTTTACGTTCAAGCAAAGGTAGAAACATTCTTAATATTTAGACTGCTGGCTCTTTTTGCTCCCTAGATGATGGCATGTTATGTGAAAATATAAGGAGCTCTGGTAGCATAGTGTCTAAGGCACTTGACTGCTAACCAGAAGACTGGAAGTTCAAACCCAGCAGCCACTCCTCAGAAGGAAGGTTGGGCAATCTACTTCTGCAGTGATACTGCCTCGGAAACCCAAAGGAGGGTTGCTATGAGTCGGGTCCGACTCGACAGCATGTAACAACTACATGTAGGTATATGTATGACAAGCTGTTTGTCCTGATTGGGCAGTGAGATGCACTCTTGTGCTGTGTCGTTTCTTTCTGCTTATGGAACAGTATTTGCAGGATCATGAGCTCTGGAATCAGTTGAGTTGAGACAGGTTTTAGTGTATTGAACTCTGGTTTGAATGGACTAGGGACTCAGTTTCGTTTGGATGGCTTAGATAAAGTAATTCCGTGGTGCAAACGTGTTATGTTGGAGGTTAAAAAAACCTGAGACCAGCAGTCACAGTAACATTTTAGTAATTTGTCAGAACTCACAGTGGCTGTGGACTTGATTCTTTAACGATCAGTTTAAATCCTCTAACTGAGCTGTTGTATTGTTTTGAACGTTGAACCTGTACATGCTGTTGTTCTTTGTCTATGAGCTTTTCATTTTATTGTAGATCCAGGCTAAGGCCCGTTTTTTAATGAGTCTGTATGTGAGTCCAGGAGCTTGGAGAAGGGGACTCTTGACTCTCCCACACGCACAGGAGTGCTCTGTTGTGGAGGCTGCTTTGCACTGTTTGATTATGCTTTTCCGACCCTTTTATGAATTCTTATTAAATAGCTTTTAAACACTAGTGAGATGGAGCCTTTAAAAGAGCACTGTCGTGCAGTGACAGCCAGCTCTGGACAAACTCAGCAGCCCTCTCCAGTTACTGAAAACCTGTATTTATTCAGTCATTTAGTAACAAGAGGCTCTCGTGGCACAGTGGTTAAGTGCCCAGCCGAAGGGGCCAACTGAAGGCTTGCCAATTCTAACCCACCACCCGCTCCACGGGAGAAAGATGAGGCAGTCTGCTTCCGTAAAGATTTACAGCCTTGGAAAGCCTATGGGACGGTTCTACCCTGTCCTATAGGGTCGTTACAAGGCAGATTCACCTTGAGAGCAATGGTTTGTTTTTCGGTTGGTCCTAAGTCACTATGCTAGGTGTTTGGAATGTAATAAAAAACAATTAAGTGGAGGTTCCTATCTTCTGTGGACTTACCTAGTTCAAGGTAAAGGAACTGTGACCAATGAGTATCAGAAAGGATGTTCTATTATGATAGAAGTTTTGTTTAAGCAAAATGAGGCATCTTGGAGGATTTCATTGATTCTCCTATAAAGAGGAAGTTGATGTTTTAATTAAAAATTGAACACAGACTTGCGTTTTCTGTTTCAGATGATGTAAGTACGCATGATCTCACCCTTCAAGTACTGGCGATCTTCCTTGGGCACTAATGCTTATGTAGAACTTACCCTATACCACACACTGTTTCAAGGACCTTGAAAGTAGGAAATCGTTTAACCCGTACTCCTGTAGAGTAGATGCTTTTCTTTCTGTCTTTCAAAAAAACCAAGACTCAGAGAAGCGAAGCTACCAGTGAGCGGTCACGTAGCTGGTGCGGGCCAGTGTAGGCATTCAGGCTCTTGGGGGTCTGGCTGAATTATGTCCATGGTCCTTTCTTTCTTTGGTTTCATGTTTTGGTCTCTTCTTGGAGCATTCTTAGTAAACAGCAGGTCTCAGGGTATGAGAGGTGTTCTGGGTGATGGAAAATGGGCCTTTTTGCCTTGTCCCTGTCTTTTCAGTTCTGGGCTCAGAGCATCAGTTTTTGTCGTACCTTAAAACTATAGATACTGCCCTTGTTGCACTTTGCAAGAACCATGCAAGAGATCGAGTACTTTTTGAATTAATCATTTTGGGCTCAAGCATCTAAACAGCGGCTGAAGCTGCATTAATCTCTCTCCCTTTATTACTTCATCTGGGGTACACAAGGATTGCTTTCATCCAAGTCCCTTGTGCGCGCCCAGCTGTAGGATTCCTTTATTTGCGCAAGAGTGGGATCTTTCTTCACCGTGCCATGTGGCTCGGGGACTTGGACCTTATCTGAAGTCATGCAAAATTCCTTCAACTCTTTCTTTAACTCTGCTTTTAAATGTCACTGTTGTTGTCGTTAGGTGCCGTAGAGTCAGTTCTGACTCATAGCGACTCCGTGTGCAAACGTGGGCGAAACATTGCCTGGTCTTGTGCCAGCCTCAAAATCACTCCTACATCTGAGCCCGTTGCTGCATTCGCTGTGTTAATCCATCTCATTGTGGGTCTTCCTTCCTCTTTGTCGCTGATCCTCTCAAATACCAAGCATGATGTCCGTCTCCCTCCTGATAACATGACCTGTGTACATGAGAGGAAGTGTCACCATCTGTCCATCTGTGCTTCTAACGAGCGTGCTGGCTGTCCTTTTCCCAAGATGGATTTGTTCATATTCCGGTGGTCTGTGGTATGTTCACAATTCTTCACTAACACTGTGGTTCAAAGGCATCGATTCTTTCACCAAATTCACTGAACATCGCCAATAATGAGGTTCCGCAGTTCCAAGCTGTTTTCTTGACATTGAAGCTGAGCATTCTCGCCAAACTTCATGATATTAGCATGAAATGGAGGGATAAACAGATGCATTTCAAATACCAGTAATCATCAATACATCTTGATTTCCTGTTTGCTCAATTTCAGACTACAGAAGCTGGTTAAAATTTTCAGTTTCTTCACCTTTGGATTTAGTGGTTGGTATGTTTATTTGAATAATAGTGGTATTAACTTGTCTTCCTTGTAAGCGTATGTATATTGTCCTGTCACTGATAGCGTTGTACTGGGACACTTAGCACATGCCATGTACTACAAAAAGAATACAGGTAGCACAATCTGTCAGAGAAGGCAGACATGAAGTGGGAACTTATGCCTGTGGTGGAAATCATAAAAGAATGCTGTGTGTTCCTGGGTGACATGAATAGTTACACACTTGGCTACTGACCAAAAAGCTGGTAGCTCAGATCCACCCAGAGGCAACTTGGATGAAAGGACCAGAGATCTGCTTCTGATAGTTCACAGCCATTGTACACCTGTCACAGACCTGAAGGTGTAGAGGGTAACGGAGCATTTTACTGTGAGTAGATGGGATTGGAACCGGGCAGCATCACAGCCTGGCCAGTACCCGGAAGGCAGGAGGAAGAGAGGAGAGAGAAAGCAGGGGATACAGGTCATCGTCATGTTGATTTCTCGGGAGAGCATCCGAGCACCTGGGGGGGTTCCATGGCCCATTGTTGTGGAAACAGGCACTGAGGACCTGCCTTCCTTTTTCCAGGTGAATCTGGGGGTTCCTGCTCCTCAAAGGTGGCTGCATACTCCTAATTCTCCCAGGGAGCCCATTGCCTAAGGCCAACTGGCCTCCACTGAGTGCTTACCAGGCTAGTGTTGGATCTGAAGGTTACCCAGGGAACCTGTTCCTTAAAGGCTCAGGGTTCAACAGGACACCTAATAGCAGATGGCCTGGGTGGGGCACCACAACTCCATGGACCCAGCAATCTGAGTTCCAGGAGAATTAAGACAGGTTCTCAAACCCAGTGGAGTACGGCTCTGCTCTGAGACACGTGGAGTTGCCCCGCGTCAGAGTCAGAAATGACTCAATGGCAACTTTTTTTCAAGTCTCAGAATTCAGACGGCCTTTCTAAGAGGTGGAATGTGACAGACACACCAAAAAGAGGTGTGTTGCTGGGAAGTAAGTCTTCAGAAACCTTCCATCATTGGAGAACAGGGTCAGAACTCTCAGGCAAGGAGAGCATGGTGCTTAGCACCTGGGAGCCAGCGGGGTGGTGGTGTAGGGAAGGGAGCGAGGAGGCGGACGAGCACAAAGGCTGGCCATGCGTGGTCACTGCCACAGCAGGTTCAGCAGGTTTGGAGCCCTCCCAAACTGTGGCGAGGTGCCTCCTTGGCAGCTTTCCCAGTCAGCTGTGGTCCACTCCAGATGTGAAGGAACCCCTTGTTCATCCTTAACCACTGCACTGCTGTTGAGCTGAGAGTCCTGGGCACCCCAAAGGACAGGGTCCATCTGCCCCCTGTGGTTTCCAGGGCTGTCAGTCATTATGGAGCAGACTGCCCTGCCTTTCCTCCTGTGGAGCAGCTGGTGGGTTTGAACCACTGACTTTTCAGGTAGCGGCCTAGTGCTAGTTTCAGCCACCTGGGCTCCTCAGTTCTTCCTAGTTCTTCACTCATTTGTCGCTCACCTGAGCAGATCGTTTTGCTCTCCAGCTGTGTTTCTCATCTGTTGAGGCTCTCTCCCTGTCGCGTCCTCCGTCTCATCCTCTGTTCTCATCCTCTGTTCAGCCACAGATTAACTGCCCCAGGCCGTCTCTTCCCCCCTGACCTCTTGGTGTGTTGTTTACTGAACCTCCTGTCGGGACATGACCTTGACAGTAGATGTTGCATGCAAGCTTCTGTCCCTCTTTCTCCTCTGTGTCGGCCAAACAGAACCCCCCCTTCTCGTCCTGAGCCTGTGCCGTTTTTCTGCAAGAGCCCAGGATGTCGGGTCAGGGGATTTGAATTCATGTCCAGACTTGTTCCTGTACTGGCTGTGTGATCACTGCTTTTCTCATTATTATCTCTCTGGTTTGTTCCATTTTGTACTTTAAACGAGAGAAGGGAAATAAAGAAGTGACAAAGGTCATGATGTCTTAGTGGAACCCACGATATCAACTGTGCAGTTGGACAGAACGGGTGTGGGCATGTGAGCTAGCGCACCTTCCCAGAAAGAGCCATCGTATCTTTGCCAGGTGGTCTCCATTCCTATTCTTTAAGGAACTAGCACGTATTTACCAGCTTTTTAAATAATTTTCCAAATTCTGAGGCTGTCAACCTTTGTCTCTAGCACTCTGTATGTTGTGGTAAAGGTGTCCATTCACATGTTTATCTCCCTGTAAGACTATACATAAGACTGTATTCCCAGCATGTAGTAAAATTCCTTCAGTGTGTCAGGGTCCAGGTGACTGGCATAGACACCATTCTCTCCCACCCCACTCCCAGCCCAGTGAACACCACTGCATTTAAAATATAATCATTCTAAAAATAGGATGATTGACGTGTAATTCCAGGAAACACATCTGTTGCTTCAAGTGACATGCACTGTCCAGGCAAACTCCCTGCCCACAGTTAAGAAATGAACACTTCAGTGGAGGACAGTGAGTGATCCAGAGAATCACCTTCTGGATTCTCCGCCAGTGTGTGAAGTAGAAGCATGGCCATCTCTGGATTTTATTTTATTTTTCTGTGTTATAGTATTTTTAAAAAGTGCAAAACATTTTTTAAAATATTTATTTCATTTCTGTATAGGTAAAATTTACGATTTACAACTTTAAAACAGTGTAGGAAGAGATGTAATGGAAGGTCTCCCGACTGCTGTCTCCTGTCCCCTGTGTTTTGCCCATGCCAAATGGATAACCGTTGTTACTGTCTGAGAGTTTAACATCAGAGCTTACATCATGGTGATTGCAATCAGTGTCACAAAACAAAATATATGTGGATTGTTCATTGGAAACCAATTTGCTCTGTAAACTTTCACCCAAATCACAAAACTAAAATAAAATCAGGCGCATTTGGGGTGTGTGAATAGGGCAGTCTGAAAACAGAGCCTTAACTCCATCTTTAAAGCCTTGAAAGGAGTCTAGAATCCATGGCAAATTTTCAGGCTGTCTTTTCTGACAGCACTTCTCAAACCTTGATGCTGACTGCGAACCCTAAAGGAGACATGCTTTTCTGCTGAGGTCTGGCAGGTGTGGGGCATCATGCCAGTTCCCTGAGGGTCTTTCCTCTGTGGTCATACACAAGACATCCTAGCTTATACCTGAAGGGCCTGGCTGTGCGGCATTATCCATAAAGCTTTTCAGGGGTCCCCCAGAAACTGATAGGACTGAGAAAGCAGTTTTAATAGCAGGTAACCAGAAACACCAGTCCTGCCGCTGTCCTGTGACCATCCTGTAATAAACTGAAGAGCCGTACCCTTAACCAATCATGTGATCCCACTGAGTGTGTCATTCTCCCATCCCTGCTATCTCTGCCCTTAGCTTTCCCGCCTGACTCCCCTCATTCTCTTTCAGCCAGTTACAGTTTGTAGCTTTTGTTCCCGCTTCAGTTCCTGTTCTCTTCTTCATTGTCCAGTGTAGCACCATCTTCATTCTGTGAATTTGAACATCTTCCCGGCCCAGACCGTCTCTGGACTTTGAATAAATCTCTTAATTTTACTATTACAGCATGTCTTTTCCCTCTTGGGGAGCTATTATTTTCTTATGTAACAACAGGGAGATACTTTCTTTGCATATATAAGTGAATATGAATATTATTTTTTTCCTTTTTTTTTTTTTTAATGTGGTAGAGATCTGTCTGTGTTTCCCACATTGTTCCATGTCAGAGCTTGAAGAGCTTGCTCATGTGGGAAAGCAACTGCTGGGCATTTCCTTGCCTGGATACTCCCAAGGTCATTTTACAGGTCTCCTGCTGGTAGGCATTCAATTTAGGTGGTTGCCAGTGTTGTGCTATTAATATTAAGATCATGCTCTGGTGGCGTAGGGCCTAAGGCATTTGACTGCTAACCAGAAGGCTGGTGGTTTAAACCCACCAGCCACTCCTCAGAAAGAAGGTAGGGCAATCTACTTCGTACTGATACTGCCTCGGAAACCCAAGGAGGGGTCGCTATGAGTCGGGTCCGACTCGACAGCAGTGAGTTTGGTTTGGTTTTGAGAGTACATGACCATGCGAATCATATTTTACGTCTGTCTAAGCAGACTGGCAGGGTAAATCTAGAAATGAAATTGTTGAGACAAAGGAAAAGTATCAATTTAGTATGTTTGATTCTATAGATAATTTAAGTAAAATAAACACTACTACAGTTTTCACATTGCAGATTTACCTCATTCAGATTCAGAGATGACTTGGCTGTTTAATCATGGAATTTGGTATATTTGGTAGGCTGAAAAAGGGATGTGTCCATTGTTTAGGAAGATCTGTACTGGACCAAAGCAAAAACAAAAATCAGTCAAGCAAATCCAAAGCAGACATTATTGCTGAACCCGGAATTTTGGACCAACAGAAGTTAGTGGTGTCCATGGTTTGAGGACATAGGAGTTTAATCTCTTTCATTATTTAAAACCTTAGTCACATGTTTGCTTATTATTGCTGAGCTGGGGGATTACATTGATGCACTAAGCTGTACGGTACCAAATGTAATCTAAGGATTAGTGAAAATCAAATCTCCCGTGCATTTGACCTTGAAAGTGGGATTGGCTGTCCTCTGTGGTTGACCTTCCTTTGCTACAATGACTCAAGTGTGCTAGCCATCCTAGGGGTACCCACTGCCCCTTACCACCCCCAGGAAGATCAGGTGGTAGCACAGGTATTGGAATACAAAGCTCCAAGTTAGGAACAAGTATAAGTATTAGACAACTGTGTCAAGGTTTCCTAGATAGCGTGCATTCCTTTGCAGTGTATCTGTACTGGTCATGTCCTTCCCTTTCAGTGTGTAGTCCTGTGTACAGGTGATGCTATCTTGAGTACCTTTTCCACGCTAGTGTTCTCTTTCTTTGAGCGTAGGCATCTGTGATCTTCAGGGACACAGTCCTCTTACTCTTAACCCACAGTCACTCAAGCACTATCTGTGTGCTTCCTGTACCACCCAGCCATATGGGAGAGACACCAACATGTGCGAAACGGTACACTGATGTCCAGGACTGGAAGCTCTCACATTGTATGTACCTAGTAATAACTGATCGTTGAATAAAGACACAGATTTGACCTGAAAAGGTCCATGTTCTGGTGGAGGAAATGCCAGGTTTCCCCGAATGGTTTTGGTAGAGTTGTATATAAGGTGTGTTGTGAGTATCAAGGTGGGTGGAATTGATTCCTGCACCCCTGCAGCTCCACTGAGGAAAGGGATGAGTGCATAGAGAGAGTGGAGTATAATGCGATTGGTTGCATCTTAAAAGGAGCCTTGACTCATCATTACAGCATCACAGGTAGAGAAGAGAGTGTTAGTGCAGATGCACATAAGTGTGTCCTTGGTAGGTGTGTCACATGTGAGTAGGGGAGGGAGGGAGGCTGAGGGAAGGTGGAAGCGGACCTTTTGGTTCCATCTTACAGGTCAATACTTGATTTTACTGGCCTTGGAGAGCCAGGCAAGGTTGATAAATAGGACTGTCGGTGCTGGGTGACAGTGAGCCAAGAACGCTTTCTGCCTTGTTCTTTGCTGTTTGATCAGCCTTTCTCTGGGATTCCAGAAGGCCCCAAGGAGTGGATTTTTTATTTTCATTTTTGTCTTTGTTGCCTCATCCATTGTTCCCCTCCATTTGCAAGGGCAATTGAGATTTGACTTTGCAGAGCCGTGATACATGCATTTTTCCCACTGTACTTGTGAAGAGTTATTGATAAAAGGGGAAATGTGTCATTACTTGGAAAAAATGTAGCAATTTAATAGCCCATCGTGCTGTATTTGATTTCATGCTACACTAGAGCCTACCAGAACTCCCAAGCTCTGCAGTTGTATGTCACCCACCTCATGCCTGTCTCTTTCCCTCCACAGAAATAGAAAAGTTTCAAAAAGGAGAAAGCAAGGAAGAAGAAAAGTACATTGATGTGGTGATTAATAAGAACATGAAGCTGGGACAGAAAGTATTAATTCCTGTAAAACAGTTCCCTAAGGTAAGACAGTGAGGACTACACTGCAGGTGTGTCAAACTTATCTCAGGGGAGCAGATATTTAATTTCTGTTGTTTGATATTTTCTAGACTTGTTTTCCCTGAGCGTAAGCAATCTCCCCCCTTTAAAGTGAATTACAAACTGATTTACTGTATTTTCATGCAAATAACATGTTACATGTTTTTGCCAGCCACACAACTCACACGCACCCTGCTGTTTTCGTAAGTGTGCTATTTCAAGCTCTGTATCTGGGCCTGTTATGTACGTGGGCATGTTGTTTGCGAGAAAATGCAGTAGTCATTCGGTCTTTCGTGTTTGACTTTAGTGTGAGTAATGGAGCCTTCAAGTATTATGCTTCTGAGTGAGTCTTACTGCCTGACGTGAGGCTTCTCCCCACCTTTGTTTCCTCGTTGATAAAATGACTTGGGATTGTTAACAAATAAGATTATTTAAGTTAAATACTCAGCACAGTGCTTGGCACATAAATACTGAAAAAGTACCTATTCTAATTTTGTTTACATCTTATAATTTTTCCTTCTTTGTCTCATTTGAGTGTCCATATACACGACTCATGCATGTATTCACGCATATTGTATCAGTAGTTCATTTAAAAAACCCATTTTAGCCATAGTCCATTATGTTAATATACCACAGTTTGCTTATCCATTTGCCTCTACTGTTTGCAGTTCTGGGGCTTTGTAAATTAACTACTGTGACCATTTTGTAGAAGTCTTTTGTGGCCATGTTTTCTTTCCTCTTGGCTAAATGCCTAGGAGTGAAATGGTTGTATATTTAGTTATACAAGAAACTGCCACACCTTTTTCCCGAGTTGGTTGTAGGAGGTTTCAATTCCATGAACAATGCATGCACGTTGTGGTTTCTTCACATTTTTATCAGTGTTTGTTGTTACCAGTCTTTTTAAATTTGGCCGCTCTGATGTACGTTGGTGTCTTGTGGTGGTGGTAATTTGCATTTCCCTGATGATTAATAATTTCATGTACTTTTTCCAGTGTTATTGGCCATTCATATGTCCTCGGCTCCAAGGTGTCCCTTCAGGTCTTTCGCTCGTTTCTGAATGGGCTGGGTGTCTTTTCATTATTGAACTGTAGGAACTTATTATGTATTGTGGATACATTCCTCTCTTTTGTCATGTATACCTTTTGGGGATGTTTGCCCAGGTTATGGCTTGCCTATACTTTTTTTTTTTTTAACAGCCTTGTAATATGCAGAAGTTTCAAATTTTGATGAAGTCAAATGTGTCAGGTTTTTCTCTTATAGTCATTGCCTTCTGTGAGCGAAAGTATCTTTTTTCTTGCATTAGTTTGTATCAGATTGGTGTTATTTCTTACTAAATATTCAAAAGAATTCATCACAGAAGTCATCTGGGCCAGAGTTTGATAATGAATTTAATATCTTTAATTGATACAGTACGAAGGATGTCATTGCTGATGTCAGATGGATCTTAGCTGAAAGCAGAGAATACCAGAAAGGTGTTTACTTGTGTTTCATTGACTATGCAAAAGCATTTAAATGTGTGGGTCATAACAAATTATGGATAACGTTGAGAAGAATGGGAATTCCAGAACACTTAGTTGTGCTCATGAGGAGCCTGTACGTAGACCAGGAGGCTGTCGTTCAAACAGAACAAGGGGTACTGCATGGTTTAAAATCAGGAAGGGAGTGTGTCAGAGTTGTATCCTTTCACCGTGCTTATTCAGTCTGTATGCTGAGCAAATAAACCCACAGACTGGACTATATGAAGAAGAACACAGCATCAGGGTTGGAGGAAGACTCGTTAATAACCTGTGATATGCAGTCAATCAGCCTTGCTTACAGGTAAAGATCAAAGACTACAGGCTTCAGTATGGGTTACACCTCAACCTAAAGAAAACGAAAATCCTCACAACTGAACCAATAATTAACATACCAGTAAATGGAGAAAAGGTTGAAGCTGTTAGGGATTTCATATTACTTGGATCCACGATCAACACCCATGGAAGCAGCAGTCAGGAAGTCAGACAGTGTATTACACTGGGCAAATCTGGTGCAAAAGACCTCTTTAAAATGGTAAGGAGCAAAGATGTCACTTTGAAGACTAAGGTGCGCCTAACCCAAACCAAGGAGCTCTGGTAGCATAGTGCCTAAGGCACTTGACTGCTAACCAGAAGGCTGGCAGTTCAAACCTACCAGCCACTCCTCGGAAGGAAGATGGGGCAATCTACTTCCTCCATAGTGATACTGCCTCAGAAACCCAAGGAGGGGTCGCTATGAGTTGGGTCCAACTCGAGGGCATATAACAACAACAACAATAAACCCAAACCATGATATTTTCAGTCACCTCATATGCATGTGAAAGCTGGACAATGAATAAGAAAGATCAAAGAAGAGTTGATGCTTTTGAGTTGTGGTGTTGATGAAGAATACTGAAAATACCGTGGGCTGCCAGAAGAAAGAACAAACCTGCCCTGGAAGAAGTGCGGTCAGGATGTTCTTGGAAGTAAGAGTGGCCGGACTTCGTCTCTCCTACTTTGGTCAGATTGTCAGAAGGGACCATTCCTTGGACAAGGATATCACCACGCTTGGTAAAGAAGAGTGTCAGCAAAAAAGGGGGAGACCCTCAATTAGATGGATTGACACAGTGGCTGCAAGGATGGGCTCAAGTATAGTAAGGATTGTGGGGCTGGTGCGGGACCGGGCAGTGTTTTGTGGGACCGGGCAGTGTTTTGTTCTGTTGTACAAAGGGTCACTGTGAGTTGGAACTGACTTGACAGCACCAAACAACAACAATTGATAAGCGGTTAATCAGATTTTGTGCTTCCCTTTGGTGAATATTTTTAGTTGTGTTGTTCAGGATATTTCACCACTTCATCATCATAATTCAGCTGTTGCCTCTTCAAACACTTTCTCTTTTCTGACCCTTATTTCTTTTGAAATATCAGAGGTTCCTGTGATGGTTCACTTTTCATTAGGTTTTTTCTTTTTCTTTTTATTCTGTTCTTTAGGTTGGATAATTTCTACTGCTGTATCTTTAAGGTTGTTGAGTCTTTCCTATGGCACCTCTATTTTATTGTTAAGGCTAAGATACCATTTTTTTTTTATGCTTTGTGTTGTAATTTTGGGTTTCAGAATTTACATGTGATTTATATGTACATACATGCACATATAATCTCCTGCTGAGATTTTCTGTTTTTCACCCATTGCAAGGGTTATTTTTCTTTATGTCATTGAGCACAGTTACAACGGATGCTTTAAAGCCCTCCCTACTAATTCCAAAATCTTTGTCATCTCGGATTTGGCCCGCATTGATGGTCTTTTCTCTTAGTAAGGAGTTGTATTAGTCTAGTTCTTCGCATGTTGAGTTAGTTTGGATTATGTAGTGTGAATGTTACATTGTGGAAACTCTGGATTCTGTGATATTTCTCTGTAGAATGTTGATACTTTGTTTTGGCAGCCAGTTAACTTTGTTGGATTCGAACTGCAAACTTTGTCCGTTGTTCACATTTCAGTTCAGGTCTGTCCTTGAGTTTGGCTTGTGACTTTATTTATTTTGTGCATGTGAGATTCAGGGGTCATCCAGAGATTTTGGCAGATTTTATACATAAAATGTGGGCCTCCACAGCTCTGGCTCTATCTTTTTTAGTATTTCTCTCCAACATTTCAAAGGTATTTTGCTTGCCCCAGATTCTGTTAGTAAATCTACCCCAGGCCACTCCCTTCTTCCAAGTCTCAACTCTTTTCTCAGAATCTACCTGTTTTTGATCACTCTCCAGAAACTTCCCGTAGTTAATTTTTATATTTTGTTCACAGATTATAGTTGTTATCTATGCGTGGTTTATCTGTTAGGAGCTTACTCAGCCATGCTTGCAGAATTGGTGACATACATCTTAAGTAAACAGAAGCTTCCGAATGAATACCTCATAGGCATGTTCATAATTAAGCGCATCACGACTTGCGAAGATCTTTATAGATTGCTTGTCCGTGCTCATTGTGCTCTGTGTGGTCAGTGTGTTGGGAAGGAAGCAGGCACTGAATGATATGGTAGGTGATGGTTAACACTGTGTTGTGTGTGGGTAAATATATGAAATAAACATGAAATACATCAACAAAATGCGTAAAATATAATCACAAATCCTGCTTCTCAGTGTCAGCTTTGATAAGGAAGTGGGAGATGTGCTCACTTGAGTCTAACAGAGCAGAGTTCATTTCAAGTCCTTGTAACTTCTGAAGTAGGGTGCTTAGAAACCTCCTGCTCCCAGAGTGCCGAGGAAGCTATTTCTGCTTATAATTGAGCACCCAGGTGTCAAGCCAGCCTCGTATGAAAGCACTGTCACCCCTCCTGCGGCAGAGCTTCCACACTTACGTCAGTTAATGGGCTGAGCTGGAGGCCGCTGGCAGGGCCTGGCCCTCTAGGTGGCAGTGAGCAGCATCCACTTGGCGGGATGGATGCTGACCATACACTTTCAGCCTCTGGTCAGGAGGGAACTGCCGTTAGTGAAACTCCAGCTAATAAAGTGATGTCCACTAATTGAATAATTTTTCTTCTCTTAATGACCTGTGTTCAGCACTTTTTCAGTGGTGCAGCATTGAGCATAATCTGGGTCTTTTCATATCCAACCTTAAAGTGCACCTACTCTCTCGAGTGAGGAATCTCAGCTTACAAAGCATAAAAGTCAGAGAAAACACTGTTTGATGTTTTTAAGTTTATAAGCTCCTGAAATTATTTGTCTCAGTTTTCCTGCTGATACGCCGTAATCCTTGGCAGTAGGTAGTACCTAGATGGAAGAGGGTTAACGTAAATGCCAAGTCAGCACTGGGACAGGGTAACCCTGTGAGCACTTATCAATGTGTTGTGGCTTAGGTTTTACATCTTGTCACTGATTCATCGAGTACTGCATCTGTCTGTCCTTCCCGGTGCCTGTCCTGTACTGAGGATCTTCTCTGAGCCGGGCACTTAGCTGGGAAACCACGGCGATTTAGACTTGGTCCTTGGGCACAGGAAGCTCAGTTTAGTGGGAAGGCAGATGACTGAGTAAATGTTTAGAATCCAGTGTGAGAAGCTTGATGGCAGAGTGGGCCGGAACCACAGAGTGGAGGTTCTTTCTGACACAGAAAAGGCCGCCCGAAGGAGGTTGTCCCCGAGGGGTAGCTTGGAAAAGGGTCAAGAGTAAGACAGGTGAGGTTGAGGGCATGGCCATGGCTGAGCACCTTATATGTAGGTCAGGGACAGTCAGGAAATTACAAGCTGTTTTGTTTGGCACTGCAGGTTAATTTCTGCGAGATACACGGGTTTCTATGGAAGGTGTGTAAATAAAGGACCAGAGTATAAGGAGAAGTTGGCCAGTGGGGCTTACTTGACATGATTCTAACTAGAATTTGACTAAAAGCTCAGGGAAACATTCTTTTGTAAAGCTAAGTCATGTTTTCTTGTAGTATGTCAACCAAAAAACAAACCCACTGCCATTGAATCGATTCCAACTCATATGACCCCCATTGGGTTTACAGGGTGGTAAATCTTTACGGAAGTAGATTGCCCAGCTTGCTTCTGTGGAGTGGATGGTGGGTTTGAACCACCAGTCTTCTGGTTAGCAGTCAGATGCCTTGGGCATTGTGCTACCCGAGCTCATTTGTGGTGTGTTACAGATGATAAAAAACCCATGTGTGTCCTAAAAGCTTATTCCCCAGAAATCATCATGAGAAGTCTTCCTGGAGGAGTTCCTGTGTGAGAGACAGTTGGGTGGATGTGTTGGAAGTTGTGTGTTCTATGCCTTCTAACTGATTCTCACAGGCAGTTTATGTGAAGTGATTGTCATTTTCTGGGTTCAGTTGATAGATTTTGTGTAGAAATGAAGAGAGAATGTTCTTGTTATCTAAAGTCCTATCACTAAATCAAATAGGAGCTAATAAAAATAGTACCCTGATCTTTCCTTTCAGGTTAGTAAAGGTGAAATACAACCTCGGGCAGGAGTTAGACATGTGTGGAGATTATGAACCAAATGTGCTTCTTAGCAGTTTTATCCTCTCTTACACATCACGTCTAGAAAGCACACCATTTGTGCTTTTCTCTGACGATGAGTGGATGCCCTCAGTGGGAGTCTCAAGTAACTGAAGAATGTTAGAACATCTGTCTGTATGTATATTAAAAAAATGTAAGCCATGGGTTTCTGTACGTGCCAGGCACTGTTCTAATCACTTTACATGTGTAACTCATTCCGTTTTTACAACATTTACGAGGTGAAAATGATCTCCGGTTTACGAATGAAAAGACTGGAAACGGAGAAGTAGTTAAGTAACTTGTTAAATGGCACAAGACCAGGAATTGGTGGGCATTTGAAGGCTCCGGAGCCCATGTTTTTATTTAAGGAATTAAACTTGACTGTTACTTTGCACACGGATGGATTCAGGTCCCATCATGGGGTTCACAGAAGTGTCATACAGTTATGCTTATTTCCCTTATGGGGTCAAGGGTGGAATTCCACAGAGTAGAATGTCTCACAAAGATTTCCTTTCTCGTTTGCTTCTACATGTTGGGGCCTGGTTTAGGGCTTTATGAATCACGTTAGCACCATCTTAGTTCTCTAGTGCTGTGATAACAGAAATACCACAAGCAGATGGCATTGATAAACAGAACTTTAGCCTCTCACAGTTTAGGAGGCTAGAGCTATGACTTCAGGGCACCAGTTCTGGGAAAGTGTTCTCTCTGTTGGCTCTGGAGGAAGGTCTTTTATTCTCCGGAGCTTCTGCTCCTGGATGGTCTTCCTGGGCTTAGCATCCCTCTTCCCCATCTGTGCTTGCTCCCATGTTTGTTGAGTCTCTTTAGATGATAAGAGTTGGAATCAAGATACATCCTACACTGATCCTGCCTCATTAACATGACAGACAACCCAGTCGCAAATGGAATTAAAACCTAGGCACAGAGGTTAGGATTTACAGCACATGTTTTTTGGGGGCATAATTCAATCCATTTCCCTTCATTTTAATTAAACTTACCTTAAAATGGACAGTTAACACCTGTCTGTCATACTGTGGTGGCTTGGTATTGCTGTGCTGCTGGAAGCTATGTGACTGGAATTTCAAATACAGCAGAGTCACCCATGGTGGACAGGTGTTGGTGGTGCTTCTTGAGTAAGAAACCAGAAAGAAGAAGGAAAAATAAAAAGCAAACGCACTACCATCAAGTTGATTCTGACTCAAAGCAACCCTCTAGGACAGAGTAGAAGTGCCCTGTTGGGTTTCCAAGGCTGTCAATCTTTACGAAACAGCCTGCCTCATCTTTCTCATGCAGAATGGCTGGTGGGTTCCAACCACTGGCCTTTTGGTTAGTAGCTTGAATGCTTTAACCACTCTGCCTCAGGGATCTGTTTCTGAAGATTAGCCAATGGAAACCCTATGGATCACAGTGGAATACTGTCTGATACAATATTCAGGGTAGAGCCACTGAAAATGCACAGTGGCTGCCACAGTGGGCTCCAGGATAACATCAGTCATGAAGTTGCTTCCAGATCAGACAATGCATTGTTCTGTTGTACGACTCTAAGTCAACAACAACAACATCCTTAAAATGAGCATAGATTACTGCAGAAGAAACTAAATTACAGGTTTACTGTGAATAACAGTTGAACTGAGAAAGAAAATGGCAGACCAGACATCTCTCCTATGCCTAATACAAAATGAAGGCAACTATGAGCTATTGTTGTTGTTGTTATGTGCCTTGGAGTCAGCCCCGACTCATAGCAACCCCTCCTTGGGTTTCCAAGGCAATATCTCTATGGAAATAGATTGCCCAACCTTGATTTCGAGAAGTGGCTGGTGGGTTTGAACCGCCAGCCTTCTGGTTAACAGTCAAGTGCCTTATGCTACCAGACCTCCCAGCTATGTTCTAGGTGTATGTAACAAGAACTGTCCTCAGTCTTCTCAAATTAGAACGATCTCGCTGCATCCCATACTATTAATAATGACTCTCTTGCCTTAAGCATGTATTGAAATATGAACCAGTGATAGTACACACTTAGAATTTTAAAATAAATGTGTGTGTGTATGTGTCTACAAGAACACTTTACTTATGTATTGGCCTTTTAAGGGTTAACTGTTGGGTGCCGTCGAGTCAGCTCCAACTCAGAGTGACGCTTTGTGCAACAGAAACGCTGCCTGGTCCTGTGCCATCCTAGCAATCATTGCCGTGTTGGAGCCCATCTTTGCAGCCACCTATCCATCCATCGCATTGAGAGTCTTCTCAAAGTTTTCATTGACCCTCTCCTTTATAAAGCATGATACTGTTCTCCAAGGACTGGTCCTTTCTGATAACATGCCCAGTGTATGAGAGACAGAGTCTAGCCAGTCTCTCGTCTAAGGAGCATTCTGGCTGTACTTCTTCCAAGACAAATTTGTTTGTTCTTCTGGCAATCTATGGTACATTCAATAGTCTTCACCAGCACCAAATTCAAATACATCAGTTCTTCTGAGACCTTCCTTATTCGTTGTCCAGTTTTCACATGCACATCAGGCTATTGAAAAGACAGTGGTTTGGGTCAGGTGCACCTTAGTCTTCAGAGTGATGTCTTTGCTCTTAAATACCTTAAAGACACCTTTGGCAGCAGCTTTCCCTAATGCAGTATGTCATTTAATTTCTTGACTGCTGCTTCCATGGGTGTTGATTGTGGATCTAAGTGAAATGAAATTCTTGACAACTTTAGTCTTTTCTCCTTTTATCATGATGTAGCTTATTGGTCCAGTTGTGAGATTTTCATTTTCTTTATGTTGAGGTGTAATCCATAAGGAAGTCTGTAGTCTGATCTCCATCAGTTACTGCTTTATGTCTTGTTCTCTTTCAGCAAGCCATGTTGTGTCATCTGCATATCACACATTGTTAATGAGTCTTCCTCTAATCCTGATGCCACATTCTTCTTCATATAATTCAGCTTCTTGGATTATTTTCTCAGCATACAGACCTAATAAGTATGGATACAATCCTGACATACACCTTTTCTGATTTTAAACTACCCAGTATCTCTGTGTTCTGTTTGAATGACTGTCTCTTGATCTGTGTACAGGTTCCTCATGAGTATAATTAATTGTTCTTGAATTTCCATTCTTCTCAATATTACCTATAATTTATTAAGATCCACATAGTCGAATGCCTTTGCACAGTCACTAAAACACAGGCAATCATCTTTCTGGTATTCTTCTCTTTCAGCCAAGATCCAACAGTAGCAATGATGTTCTCCATTTCATGTCCTCTTCTGAATCCAGCTTGAGTTACTTGCTATACATAGTCAAAATCATTTGAGTTGGCTGCACTTGGGCAACCAGGAATACAGTATTGCCAAAGCTGGGAAAAGAATGACCTAGTTCTTCAACCTGCTATAGCCCACTTGACTGTTTGCTGTGTCCCATTGGCAGATGGGAAATGAATTTGTGTAATCAGTGCTGTAAAGCAGGGTACAGCAAACTTTTTCTTAAAGGGCCAGGTAATAATATATAGTTTTTTACTTTGGGGGCTATAAGGCCTGTTCTGCAACTACTCAGTTTTGCCTGTTAGTGCTAAAGCTCAATCAGTGTTGATAAATGAATGAGTCTGTCTCTGTTCAAATAAAACTTAATCAACAAAAGCAGGTGACAAGCTGGGTTTGATCTGCAGGCCAGTTTGCCAACCTCTGCTTTCAGTCTTGTAAAATGCTGAGTGAGGAGAGTCGGTGGCGGCTGGGCAGGCGTAAAGAGTTGGGCGTGCGCATATGCCTTTGTGTTTGGCACTGCGGTACCTGCTTTCTGGGCCTTCGCTGAACCTCATGTAACCCTGTGGAGTACCTATTCTCACCATATTGCACGGCTGGGAAGCCTGGAGCTCAGGATTTTAAAGTAGTTTTTCTTCTTTCTGCCACAAAACTGTGCTTTGAGGAATGATTTATATTTTATCTTAATCCATACCTGGGTAGGTGAATGGAGGTTAGGTATGTTCAGAACTGGAGAGCTTGGGTGAATGGTGCGGAGGGCCAGTGGATCCGGTCATCTTCATAATGATTGACACATGATCTTGGAACATTTGAGGAAATAGATCATAGGGAACAATTATACTTGATGTCACCATGGAACGTTCTGGAAGACCTGCTTTCCCTCAGGCTCATATTAATTTGAGATACATACTTTTTACTGTTTCTAAGTATTTCTTTATATTCTTTTTATCTTCTCTTTTCTCATCTCATGCTTCATACCCACCTGTAGAGAGATATTTGTCTTTTCCTGATACACCAAAATAGCCACTGCTGTCGAGTCATTCCGACTCACAGTGGTCCTGTAGTGCAGGCTAGAACTGCCTCAGAGGGTTTCCAAGGCTGTCATCTGTGCACAAGCATACTGTTATATCTTTCTTTTGCAGAGGGGCTGGTGGATTTGAACCTCTGAACTTTCTGTTTATAGCTAGGTCCGTTTACCACTGTGCCACCCCATTATTTCAGTGTCTCTCAGATATCTTGGTTAAGCATTTTTTTTTTTTTCTACCAGGATTTGGGTGAAGATCCACAGAGCAAAGCATTTGTGATAAATGTTTAGATTTTTAAAAGATGTTGTATTATAAGGTGTTGGCCAATGAGGATAAGAGTTGCCTCCTTCCACCTGTGGCTGCACGGTATATTCGGCATTTTGGTGCAATTCCCATCTCAGATAGTGATTGGGCTGTTTGCTGTATTCATTTTGGTTGAAATTTGTCATCCACTTTTGTATGCATGAGACATTGCTCAGTTACCTGTCATAATCGAGACCCTATTCTAGGTAGCCGTGGAGGGCATCCAGATGACATGGACTGCCTTCAGAGAACACCCCGTAGGACAAACAGGGCAGGTGCGTAGATGGCCAGGCCTTAGAAAAGATTGTGATGTCTGCGGCTGGTAAAGTTTAACTGCCTGATGAGTGGTTGCTCTGTCATTTATATCCGGGCGGCGTATCATACAGCGTCCCTCCCTGCCCAGTGATCCCTGTCTCTGTGTATCCGTGCTCCTGTGTAGCGCCCTTCCCTGAATTCTCCCAGCAGCTTCTGAGAGCATCTGTAGGACGGACAGTGGCACTTTCATCCCTGAGTTTTAAGGAGGACTGACAGTTTTCTGCTTTTCTGATTTTGGAAGCCACTGCTATGCTGTAAATACCCAAGGCCACCTTGGTTAGTGGGAGCCCAAGACAGCCATGAGAAAACTGCTGAAGCCAGAGAGAATGGACGTCCCTAGCTGGCAGCCACCACCAACTTAACAGCCACAAGAATAAGCCATCTTGGAAGTGCAGCCTCTAGCTTCAGTTGATCTGTCCTGCCTGACACCACATGGGACAGAGACAAGCTTCCCCTTCCCAACCAGCCCACCCCCATGGCTGAGTTGTGAGCAGACTAATTGGTTATTGTTCAAGTCCATTAAGTTTCAAGGTAACATGTTATGCAGCTGTAGATAGGTGAGACAGCATTGATGCAGAAGGCTTGCTTCCGTCTCTGGTGGTGCAGTGGGCAAGCACTCGGCTACACTGGTAGCCAGTGGTTTGAACCTTGCCAGCTGCTCTGCAGGATAGAAGACCTGGCGATCTAATTCCATGAGGATTACAGCCTAGAGTCCCTGTGGGACAGCTGTACTCTGTCATGTGGGGTTGCCATGAATCAGAATCGATTCAGTGGTACCAAGGAACAGCAACATCAGTCTCTAACTTTCAAGTCAAATAGGGCTGTGAAAATTATGTGATTTCCACCTGTTGCTTGTAAGTAGGGACTAATTTTGTGTCTAGAAATTAGTTGTATAATATCCTGAAAATGTTTGAATATCTTTAATAAAATACAATATTGTGTCTTCATTGTATAATTATATGTACATCAGACAAAAATAATTAACTCCATTCCAAAATACCATATTAGACATTACAGTTTGCTATGCCTAAGGCATTTGACTGCTAACCAGAAGGCTGGCAGTTCAAACCT
>NW_006921656.1:6711682-6730404 GCF_000298275.1 Orycteropus afer afer | reverse complement strand
AAAGAAGCGTTTAGGTATTTGTCTTCAATCTCATTAATTCTGTCTTCCATTGCATCAATTCTACCCCTTTGCCCTTTCAATGCGTTATCTATTTCTAATAATTTAGTATTAATCTTCTGGATTTCTATCTGTAGATTTAGAATCATTTCTAATTTTTCATTTATTTTGTCATTTTGTTCTTGTTATTTTCTTCCAGAATTCTTCTAAGTTTTTTTCTGTGTTTTCTTTGGTCTGTCTAAATCTGCAATATCTGGGGATAGGTCACTGAGAGTAAAAAGGTAGAGAAGGAGAATAATGAATAAAGAAAGCAAAAAAAACAAACCAACAATACAAAAGAAAATAAAAGCAAAAACAGAACAAAACAAACAAACAAACAAACAAAACAAGCCAACAAGGGATGGGGTTAAGAGAAAGAATAGAAAAAAGAAAAAAAAGGAAGGTGTAAACTAGGACCTTTTCAGTTGTGCAGTGCACTTCTGGAGAGTTGTTGGGGTTACTGGAAAGCAGAACTTCTTCTTAAGTCCCTGCAATCTGGTAGAGCACTGCCTCTTTAGGTTGTCACTAGCTGCTGGTTACGTGTTGATTTGTTTTGTCTTGGTTTTATGGTTTAATAGTTTGGAAAGGTGAAGCTGCTTTTATTATTATTATTATTATTATTGATGCAAGTGTGTTGGGCCTCTCTACTGTTTTCTTTGTGGTGGTAGAATCCCTGTGTGTAGTGTGGATATTTGTTTCTGTTTGTCGTAAAGAGGGTTTAGAGTTCGAAGCGGGAGGTTTTATGGTAATTGGATGAATATGTTTTCTTCTATTGAGTGAGTGAACATATTGGTAGAGAAGGTGGGAGCGGAAGAAGGAAAGCTTGGTGTTGCTAGGGTCAGTTTCTAGGGCTTTTGAGCAGGCGATTTTTGATGACGTATTTATTTGCAAGACTGCAGCTCAACTTCAGGAAAAATTCTTATTGTTAGAGTGTCACAAATTTCCGCCAGTTTCAGGCACACTCAAATATCCCGCCTCTGTGGCCCCCAGGGCTAAAGAACGGCTCCAAGGCAAAAATCCCGGGAGTGCAGTTTCTTCCCTCTCCTTGTTCCGTCTGTCTGTGGTGCTGATGTAATCCCGCCAGATTGCTAATGGCCGGCTCTGGAGTTTGTCTGTGATACTGCCCAGCTGCAGCGCCAAAGATGCATGCAGTTTGAGCTGTTGGTCAGGGAAGTACCTGCTAGTGACCTGTGGTCCCCATGTATGTGACAAAGAAAAGGACAAAGTCTCCCAGTCTGTCCCCAGTCTACTCTGTGACCTGCTGGGAGTGGAGGGAGCTACCCTTCCTGTCGCAACAGTAAGTTTTCCTCCCAATCTCAGTGGAGGTGTCTGTGCCCATAGCTAGCACCCAGGAGACCCAAATTACCTCCAAAAAATCAAGATGAGCTGCTGGAGGCAGGTCTCTGCCGCTGCCCACTGGAATATTAGAATGGTTGCTGGTAAGCGGTTACAAGGCATCCTCCCTCTTGGCTCGGGGATCTCAGGTGGGTGCCCTTGCCTGGCACACAGTGAGTGCTCCAGAAGAGTTTCCAATGCCTCTCTTGGGTGCCTGTCCATCCTTCTCCAGTTGCTTTTTCCAAACTAATCTCCATGACTTTCCTTTAATTTTGCTCTTCCGTGTTTGATGTACTCTGAATCTGTGAGCTGTTCAGAGCATTGAAATCCCTAATTTAAACTGTTGTGGCTAGTTTTCCAAGACCTTAGATGCCAGAGGAATAAAGCGTGCTGCTCACTGGCTCGACTCCATTTTGAACTCTTGATGTCAGATGGCTCTTGACTGAAGGCAGAGAATAGTGGAAAGATGTTTGCCTGTCTTTTATTGACTATGTCAAGGCTTTTCACTGTGCAAATCATAACAAATTGTAGATACAATTGTAAACAATGGGAATTCCAGGACATGTAATTGTGCTCATGCAGAACCTGTGCATAGACCGAGAGGCTGTCATTTCAAGAGAACAAGGGAACACTGCATGGTTTAAAATCAGGAAAAGTGTGCATGAGGGTTGTATCCTTTCACCATATTTATTCAGTCTGTATGCTGGGCAAAGAATCCAATAATCTGGACTATATGAAGAAAAACACAGTATCAGGATTGTAGAAAAACTCATTAACAGACTGAGATATGTGGATGGCACAGTTTTGCTTGCTGAAAGTAATTAAGATTTGAAGCACTTACTGATGAAGACCAAAGACTGCAGCCTTCCGTATGGATTAGACCTCAACATAAAGAAGACAGAAATCCTTACAGCTGGACCAATAAGCAACATCACGATAAATGGAGAAAAGATTGAAGTTGTCAAGGATTTCGTTTTGCTGGGACCCACAAGGAGCACCCACTGAGGCAGCAGTCAGGAAATCAGACAACATACGACATTGGGTAAATCTGCTTCAGAAGACCTCTGTAAAGTGTCAAAGAGCAGAGGTGGTGTCACTTTGAGGACCAAGGTGTGCGTGACACAAGCTGTTAATATTTTCAGATGTCTTGTATGCATGCTAAAATTGGGTAATGAGTAAGGAAGACCACAGCAGGATTGATGCCTTTGAATTGCGGTGTTGACAGAGAACATTGAGTATACATACCATGGACTGCCAGGGGAATGAACAAATGCGTCTTGGAAGAAGGTGAGCCACAATGCTGCTTAGAAGTGAGGGTGGTGAGACTTTGGCTCATGTTCTTTGGAAATATCATTGGAGGGACCCATCTCTGGAGAAAGGACATCATGCTTGGCAAGAGTGGAAGGTCAGAGATAAAGAGAAAGACCCTCAACGGGATGGATTGACACGGTGGCTGCAACACCGTGCTCAAACATGGCAAGGATTTTGACGATGCCATAGACCCAGGCCACTCCTCGGAAGGAAGGTTGGGCAATCCTACTTCCGTAGTGATACTGCCTCGGAAACCCAAGGAGGGGTCGCCATGAGTCGGGGCTGACTCGACAGCAAACAACAACAACAACAACAACATAGACCCAGGCAGCATCTGTGTGTGTGTGTGTGTGTGTGTGTGTGTGCATAGAGTCACTATAAGTTGGAACTGACTTGACAGCTGAAAACAGTGAGAGGATCCATGGGCACCTGGGTGGCACAAGTGCTTTCCTATTGGCTCCTAACCTAAAGGTTGATGGTTTGAACCCACCCAGCAGCTCTGTGGAAGAAGGCCTAGTGAAATGCTTCCATAAAGTTTACTGTCCAAAAAAAACCCTGTGGTGCACTTCTACCCTGTAACACATAGCGTTGCCATGACTCAGAATGGACTGCACAACAGGTTCAGGATTTTGTTGGTGTTAATTTTTTTTGTTTTGTTTTGTTTTATAGGCTCTGTGGACAAATTATACTTGTAAACTGAGAATTGGGTGGTAACACAGTTCTCGTCTAAGAAAAAGGAAATACTGAAGTCTACGGTTCTTCTCTGGCAGGGATTCAGGGCAGAGTTAAAATTGGTGTTTCACCCAGAACTCTTCTTCATTGTGCACAGCAGTCATCCATTTCTTAACACCGGCTTTCTAGGGCTTAGCCCCTTAAATGCCAGTAGTAACCCCCAGTCATTGGGGCAACCAAATAAACATGCTAAATATTCCCACATGCCCCCTGGGGAGGTGATGCAGTATGCAGTGGAGAGTGGACCAAGCCCATTGCTACTGCTCTGAGTCAGCTCTGAGGACTCTCAGTCAGCATCCACACAGTTAGAACTAAGTGTTCTAAACCTCAGACTCCCTTGACTTGCAGACAGGGTCAACTCCCTTGACTCACCTGGAGGCCAGGGCATGACCGTGTTTTCTCAGCGTGATGTCTCCCTTGGTAGCCTCGTAGGTGAAGACGAGTCACTTCTCAGCAAAGGTAGCTTGTTGGTCAGATACAATTATATAGGTCCACAGTAGTTAAACGTACCAATTTATTACTACCAGTTTAGCATTCTGTGTATAGTCTACTAGCTACTCTGGTAGGTGATTTTATGCATTTTCTTAGTGAGGGTTAACTTGGCTAGGGAACTAGAACTAAGAAAGGACATAGGACTGAACAGAGTGAAGGAAAACAAGTAAGAGAATAAGTATTTCTTATTGTAAAAGTATACATTGATATTCTTTTTTTTTTTCCTGTAAGTAAGTGACTAGTAGAAGTTAAATGAGGAAAAAATACCTAAAGTCATATACGATCATATGAAATACTTTTCTTTCTTACATAGAATCCCATGCTTTTAGATAGTATTTATTCAAGTAACCTTGAGCGAACATTTATTACTCTTCGGGCTTCAGTATAAAATTAGATCCTTGGACGGTATGATTACTAAAATCTCTTCCTAGTTGTTATCAATTGGGAAATATTTGAATATTAAAAATGGAGTGTAAGTACAGCTAATTGACTACATGCTTTTATTTTTGTTCCATCCTTGCAGCTCGACTAAAATGAATGTAAAGGAATAAAGAAAAATCCACAAATCCATGAAGATAACAATGGGAGGGGGAGGCAACACACAGTTGCAGTCAGTGGAACTTTGGTAGCTGCACAAAAAATTGATAAATGGTCATGATTTAGGAGACCAGAGAAAGCTTCCCCTGAGCTTTTGGGGAAGAGGAAGCCAACTGGAAACATTCTCATTAGTGTGGAAAAACCAGGAGAAGGCTCAGGGTTTGTAGACACCAATTATCGTGACAGTGGATTTATAGGGTGCAATGGAAGAGGAGAAGTAGCTAGACCATCAGCTGCCTCTCCTCCTCACTGCAGCAACATGAAGGGGTTGAATGAGAAGCCTTGGGCTCCAGGATACAGGTGTATTGAGGGCTAAAGCGAGGTGACACACTGACAGTGAGGAAATTACCTTTTTAAACAAGTGTGTACGTGCTTTTCGTATGAAAACAAAATTTACAGCCAGTGTTTTGGAGCTTCACATATTTTCATGAATGGGTAGTAGAGAATTACCAGACATCTGAAGAAAGCCCACAATAAAGACAGAGAACAGCTCACAAAACATGGAGATCAAAGGGGAAGGCTTTTGGAAGAAGCAGATACTATAGCTTAGAAGCTTAGAAGCTTCACGACAGAGGGGGCAACTGGCTCAGAATGATAAGAAATGATCTTACTTCCATAAAATAAAACATAATGCAGCAAGTATAAGAAGGTGCAATTAGGATTTAAGCATTGAAGGGCAGAAAAGAAAGAGGAGATTTCTAGGAAATGCAGATAATATCCCAGGGAGTAAAACAAAGAGAATGAAAGAGGGGAAATTGAAGAGAAATCTGGAGATTCAGCCCAAATGACCCATATCCAAATAATAGAATTCCTAGGAAAAGAACATGGAGGAACTAACATGGAGAGAGGAAATCTCAGTGATATGTTAAAAGTTTTTACATGTGTAATCATTTATATTGTTGTTGTTGTTGTTGTTATGTGCAGTTGAGTCATCTCCAACTTATGGTGGGTGACCTTATGTACAACAGAATGAAACACTGCCCAGTCCTGTGCCAGCCTCAAAATCCCTACTATACCTGAGCCCATCATTGCAGCCACCATGTCAATCCATCTTGTTGAGGGTCTTCACATATTTTGTTGACCTTCCACTTTACTTAGCATGACATCCTTCTCCAGAGAATGGTCCCTTCTGACAACCTGACCAAAGTAGGTGAGAGGAACTCTGGCCATTCTCACTTCCAAGAAGCATTCTGGCTGCACTTCTTCCAGGACAGATTTGTTAGTTCTTTTAGCAGTCCACGGTACTTTGAGCATTTCTTGCCAACACCACAACTCAAGAGTATCAACTTTTCTTTATTCATTGTCCAGCTCTCACATGCATATGAAGTGGTTGAAAATACAATGGCTTGGGTTAGGCGCATGTTAGTCTTCAAGGAGACTTCTTTGCTCTTGAGCACTGGAAACAGATCTTTTGCAACAAATCATTTATATTATATATCTTACATATTGTATTGATTTATATTTTATGTAATAACTTAAATGTGTAATTTAAATATATAAATAAATAATTCAGAGCAGAGGGATTAAAAATGTCTACCCAATGAGCAGCGAAAGATCCTTGCCCAACTTCATGTTCTTTCTGTGAAATATGAGAATACTAGGGTAAACAAAAGATTGTAAAACTCTTAAAGAAAAAAAAAAAAGAAAATACAGGCCATATAACAAGAACCAGAAGTCAAAATCACATTCTATTTCTCGACAGCAATGTTGGAAATTAGAAGAAACTCGGCACTGTGAACATTTAGAGAGAAGTGATTTGCCATTTAGACTTTTCTTCTCAGCCAGACTATCAGTCAAGAATGCCTGTTGGCTAATTGTCAGAGGACACCTGACAGCTCAGTTGTGGACAGTTTTTACATGATCCTGATATAAACCAAAACCAGACTCACTGCCATTGTGTTGAATCTGACTCATAGCAACCCCCATTGGGTTTCCAGCATTGTAAATCTGTGTGGAAGTAGATCACCCATCTTCTTTCAGTGGAGCAGCTGGTGGGTTTGAACTGCTGGCCTTCTGGTTAGCAGCCAAATGCCTTTTCCACTATGGTACCAGAGCTCCTTATATAGAGTGGATATTAATTGAAAACAAATTATGACACATCCAGAATAGAGATGGTAGGTTAGGGAAAAGAGAGACAGGTTGAAGAGATCAAACCTTGTGTTTTCTGTAGTAAAAAGTTAATACATCTAAAACTTTAAAAAAAAAAAAAAAGAAAAGAAATACCAATATAATTGTGTTGTTTTGGGGAGAAAAAGAGGACTAGGGTAAATACTAGAAGAAACAAAAGATTTGAAAGTAGATTGGCTCTGAGGAGCAAGAATAAGGTGTGGATGGGTCAGATGATGGATTTATTTTTTTCATTTCATAGTAATAATTTCTTTTTAATTTTTATATAAGTATCACTTTTATATTTAAAAATTTATTTTAAAAATTAAAAAATAAACACATGTAATGGTTAAAACTATATATTTGAGTTTTGGTTGAATGAAGATATTTTAAAAGGTAGACAAGGGAAAATATCATCTTGATTTTTCAGAGTACTAACTTCATTTTCCAGGAGAACCACTTTAATTACAGTAGTGAGATAAATTGAGGAATAATTTTTCTCTTAAAAATAGCAGCACAGCAGTGGCTTAGGTCATGGAAGGTAGCTGGTACCCAAGTGGCAACTGCATGAATTTGCAATGGCAGAATCTTGCCTCAGCAAAGCAGTCCTGGTAAACAGAGCTGATTGTGTATCTGGGACCATGAAGGATTCACAATTTACCTTAATTACTGTAAGACATTAAACAGTTATATGAAGTTTCTATTAAGTTTTTCATTCAGGATATAGTTGTTGTTGTTGTTGTTGTTATGTGCCGTCGAGTCGGCCCCGACTCATAGCGACCCCTCCTTGGGTTTCCGAGGCATTATCACTACGGAAGTAGGATTGCCCAACCTTCCTTCCGAGGAGTGGCTGGTGGGTTTGAACCGCCAGCCGTCTGGTTAGCAGGCAAGTGTCTTAGCCACTATGCTACCAGAGAGTATCTATTATGTGCCAAGCATTGTTCTAAGTGACTTACGGATATTGATGAGGAAACTGAGGTATATAGAGATTTGATAATTTCCCCCATCACTCAGCTGGTAGTTGGAAGAGCCAGGTTTTAAATCTCAGGTGTCTAGACTCAGGGGCCTTCCTTACCGCTCCTACTTGGCTTGTTAAATAAGTAACTCCAGGCAGCTAGGTTAAATGTCCACATTCCCAAAGCTAGTTATTTTGGAAGAGATCGTTGGATTTTGTCATAAAGCTGTTGTCAGCCCCTGAATGTGTAAGAACGTGTCTAGGTCAAGTATTCTCGGTGACTGAAGAACGGACTTTAAGCCCTGGCCAGGGAGAAGAACCAGGTCCTCCAGAGGACACTTCACAGCGTATCTGATGCCTTTCTCCCCTCACCTCATTCTAGCCCTAGCTTTGTTCACAGCTAATACTTAATGTGTGTTGAAGTGGTTGGGATAGCTAACTTCGTTCACAATTTTTAAAAACAGACCACTGCTGAAGTGATTGGGATAAAGAAATACATCATTTTAAAAGTTATTTTATAGTTTTGAGCCCTGTGTTAGATGGTTTGTGCAACACATCACCATGTGGTTCACACCGCAGCATCTTAGAGATCTGTTAGTAATCAGTGATGTGGTGTACTGCTGTGTCCACGACACTCAAGATTCATCCATTACTTTCAGATATGAATGCTACAAGTTGTGGTTTGTTTGTTTTTCCTAGTTCAACTTTGTGGGGAAACTTTTGGGTCCACGTGGCAATTCTCTGAAGCGTTTACAGGAAGAAACTTTGACAAAAATGTCCATTCTTGGAAAAGGTTCCATGCGAGACAAGGCAAAGGTAATACTCATTATAGACAATGGTTGCTTTCTAGTCAAGCCGTATTATGCACTTCAACATCATCCACTGTATTAATACATAGTTTCGAAAGGCTAACTAGGATTTTACATGAAATTGTGAAAATGCTAATATAAATGGGAATATTAAAAATATGTATATATGTATGTATATAATATTGACATAGTATAAAGCATAATGTTAAGATAAGGTGATGTATTTGTGACACTGTTTAGAAAATGAGTCATTGTGGTCATTTCAGAATTGGAATCTTAAGCTCACATCTGTAACTGTCATATTCATTAGAAAAATAAAACAGTAATACTTACATTTCTGAATCTTGTAGAAGGCGTGGTAATATTGAAACTGTCGTGAAGAGCAGTAAAGTTTATCCATGGTCTCACCATCACTGTGTGCATTTGGATTCCTTCCTTCCGGTCTTTGTGTTGCTGTTGTTATTGTGTGCATTTATTTCACATAGTTGAGGTTATGATGTATTTATCTATTCTCTCTTTCTTTCCTTTACTTTCATATTACATGCATTTCATTGAGTTATCAGAATGGATCTTAAAGGTTTTAATGATTGCCCAGGGCTCTACTTGGATGTAATCACATTTACTGCCTTTTCAACAAACGAACAGTCACTAAGTTAACTTTTATTCATCACTTTCTTAAATATGCCAATTTGGAAAGGAAGACATTTTATGTCACTGAGAATCTGATCCACATTCATTGGTCACTTACCATGAAATGCTGAAGAATGATTGTTTCCTAAATGCTATTTAAACACAATCCTGCCTGCTCACAAAAAATGTCCATATAAGTTTTTATAATAAAAATAGTATTTGTTCCTTGCACAGCCATGTGGGCCAGGTACTAGCCAGCATTTGTCTGTTGAAGAGCCATGTGGGTCAGGCACTGTGACCCACTGTGGAAGACATGTTGTATGCACTGCATCTTGAAAATTGGTAGAAAATGCAAAATATTTTCCTTATTTTACACATAAGAAAACAGAGATTCAGAGAACTTGAGCATATCCTGCAAATTAATGAAGAGAAATTCCATATATTGTTTGATGAACACAGTAAGACCATGACTTCCTGATACCAGCACACATGTTTTCCACCACAGCAGTGAAATCACAGCCATGCTTCAGCCTCACATGGGATGCTGTTTAAAAGTACAGGTTCTTATGCCCCAACCATTTTTGGGGAGAACCTCAAAAGGCATTTTTAGCAGGTGTTCAAAGTGATCGTAGTGTGTAGCTGGGTGAGACCACTCACTGGGCATCAGTCTCAACTGAATGAGTTACTGTGGTTCCTGACGCATGTACTCTGACAAAAGGAGGAAGTGGAACCATGGACTGCTGGTCCCTCACTTAGAAAGCACGCTGCTGTCTTGTAGGAAAGTCCTCCAGCTATGCTGACACCTTAACTGAGTTTTCCAGAAGCTGTTCTAGCATTCTGCAAAGCCTGGTGATGGGGATGATACAGCTAGTGGAAACCAGGGGCAGGACTCCATTGTCCTACTCACGTTATCTGTTGTTAAAAGAGCAGCAGTGCCTTGTGACATTCAGTGACAGTGATCAGAGCATCCACTGATGGTTTCACGGGGGGAAGGAAGCAGGGAAGGCAAATTCTTACCTAGGTTGTGTGTCCTAGTGACAGCAAGTGCTTTACTGTCCATAGTGAGGTGGACCTCAAGTGTCAGCTAGCCACAGGGCTTCGAGGCCCTTCCATATTCTGTTGGCATGTCAGGGTCCTCTGGCCGTCCTCTGTGGTGGGCACGTTTGGCCCTTAGCAATGGTAATACCAGTCAGTCATGTTGAGGGAATTCTCCTTGTGGGGTCACACGTACCCTGTGTCCCTGTCACAGGGATTGTGTTGCTCTTAAATCCGTTGGGTATAGCACTGAGGTGGTGTAAATGAGGCCATCTGATCTTCTCTGGGTGGTCTGCTTGGCCACGTCATTGGCATTTACTCGGGACCCACTATTATATACTGGGGCCTCTTGCCCAGACCACGTGTCACCTGTCCTCTAATCCTTTGGATTCTGTGCCCTTGATCGTATGGGCATTTTCACTTGTGTACCCCCAGTCCATAGTCAGAGTCGGTGTGGGGATCCTGCAGTGGCTCCTCATCCAGATGTCCAAGCACATCACAGGGGGAACAGCATGCATTGTGAACGTGCAGTCCAAAGAGCCGGCCACCAGTGGACTGGGGCACAGGTGCATTCCCCTCTTAACCCCTAAGCCCCACTTTGCCACATAGTCCATCACTTGTTCTTTTAGAAGAACTTCACAGAAGGTAACCACAGGTGACAGTCTAAGTAAGAAGTTTGCATACTCAGTGGAATATACTTGTATCCCATCTGCTGTATTGTGGTCCAGTCCTCACTTCCTTAATGTGCAGATAACCAATCCTGGATGTCCTTCCCTGGTGGTCTGTTTCCTGCATCCTCTGCTGACGGTGAATCGTCCGTCAGCTGGGGGTTAGTGTACTCTGGCTATTTTACTCAGAGAGGAACTTTATCCATGGAAATGTACACTTATCCCAGGGTTGCCAGGGCCAGGGTGTCAGGCCCTAGACTGATTCTCTAGGAGTGCCTTCCGGAACAGTGCTGTATAATGGGCTCTGAAAGCTGCTTCCTTTGCCAAAATCAGGATCTGCCATGGAATTGTTGACTTCAGGGACACAGCCCTTTGCTGTGGCCCAGGATCAGGAAATAGCCCCCAGATCTGCTGGCCTGGGAGCCACTCTGTACTGTTCAGGTCAGCCCTGGCATGATGGTAGTCACGGTCCTCGTGACTGAAGTACAGGACCAGGCCTTGCACACATGGATCTGCTTGGCTGACCCCAGTTATGCTCGGAACCCTCCCCCTGCCAGGAAGGCTGAGAATGTGACTTGGAGCTCTCAGCATTTGCAGTGCAGGAAGATATGCCCGAGGGAGGTGGGGACACAGGTCCAGCAAGAGAGCTCACTGTCCCTGCCCCAGTGCTCCTTGCAGACATCGTGGAAAACACAGGCCAGTGCAGAGAAGAACATGCTCTGGCTCTGCCACGGTCAGTGTTGTGTCTGGCTATTTCTGGACCTATCGTTCTTTCTAGTAGAGGCCACACTAAAGGCAGTTTGTGTAAAATCACCATATTAAAGTATTACCAGAAACCAAAGCCAAACTCACTGCCTTCGAGTCGGGTCCGACTCATAGCGACTCCCTCCTTGGGTTTCCGAGGTGATATCACTACGGAAGTAGATTGCCTAATCTTCCTTCCAAGAAGTGGCTGGTGGGTTTGAACTGCCAGCCTTTTGGTTAGCAGTCAAATGCCTTAGGGACTACACCACCAGAGCTCCCATTAAAGTATTAGTTATTTAAAAAAAATAAATAATCACACAGTCCCTCATCTTTTCATTAGTTCATGCTTTCTTTAATTGGGAAACTTTTAATTCTTTAGAATGCGGTGAATCCGCTGGATGCATTCTTAAATGCTGGTGTTGTAAACGTCATTTCAGAGGTTCTCCTGAGGCTTCACCAGAAAACTGAAGCAGGAAACAATGTATTAAAAAAAAGTGTGAGTTCTGTAATGGTGATTTCAGTTCGTCCTTTTCACTGGTTTACTTTTAGTCTAAAGGAATTCTCAATATGTTTATGTCTAAAGAGATTCTCCTTATTTAATAGGATTAAAATATCTGCCTGTTGGCATTGCTGTCTAAGTTCCAGTGTGAAGGTAACCCATTTTAGATTTAGATTTGCTGCGTTGAAGCCATTGTGGGACCCATTACTGGAATGTATCAGCTGGTTGTACAGCTTAGTGATGATGGTGATTTTATGATCTGTTGGACCTTCCGTTTGTGGCAAACGTTATGGTAGACGTGAGCCCACCTCATGGATATTACAGAACAACAGACTGATTCCTCTGTGGGTACATAACAGTACTTACGTTACCGCCCTCAGCACTTACTGTGAGCTAGGGGTAATTCTGAAGGTGGCTGTGTGTGAACTTCCTTGTTATTACAGCAACCCTGTGAGGCAGGTACTCTGTTATGAATACGCTCATTGAACATGATCCCTTGGAGGGAGGATTCCTTATTCCCGTTGTATCCCCCGATGTCTCTCCATGAGGAGAGGAGCCTGCCCGGAGTCGCACGGTGAATGCTGGGTTTGAGCCTTGCATGCAGAGCTGCCGTGGCCGCCGTCCTCCCTGGCAGCACGCTACCTGTCGTCATTCACCCGGGGGATAGTCCCCGATCTGGGGGCTGCTCACTCACTGTGCAGCGGCTGTGGTTGGACCAGAAAGCCTCCCCGTCCCAAGGGAGGTGTGTGGGAGAAGTGTGGTTGTTAGTGTGTGGATCAACACTTCTGGTCTCTCATTAACATCATTATCTTGCTTCCATATTAGAAGGAGATTAAAAATGTTTGTTTCATTGGTTCATGCTTTCCGAGATGAACTGCCGTGTAGAATCCAGCTTTCAGACCTTCATTCAGCTATGAAAGGCAGTATCAGATTAAATGATTAGGACAATGGTCTATACTATGGCCGTCAAGTCAATTCCAACTCACAGTCACCCTAGAGGACACCGTAGCACTGCCCCATAGGGTTTCCAAGGCTGTACATCTTTACAAAAGCAGACTGCCTTGTCTTTTCTCCCATGGAGTAGCTATGGGTTTGAACTGACAAACTTTTGGTTATAAGCCAAATACTTTAACCGCTATACCACCAGAGCTCCTCAGTGGTCTGTAGTTGGTGTAAAAGAATAGTAAACAAACCAAGCCTGCTGCCGTCGGGTTGATTTCAATTCATAGCGACCCCTCCTTGGGTTTCTGAGGCAGATCTCTACAGAAGTAGATTGCCCGGTCTTCCTTCTGAGGAGTGGCTGGTGGGTTTAAACCACCAGCCTTCTGGTTAGCAGTCAGATGTCTTAGGCATTACACCACCTGTACTCTTTTAAAATGTCAGATGAGACCCATCTTCCTCCCGCAAAGCAGTTGGTGGGTTTGAACCATCGACCTTCTAGTTCACGGTACCACCAGAGCTCCTACAGAGTATTATGGTAGCTCCTATTTTCTCTCCCTGCGTGAAATGCTTTTTCTTCTTTCCTTTCCATTTCTGACCCACTTTCTTAAATATGAAGGAAGCTCGCATTTACTCAGTGTCTCCCAGGTGCTAGGCAGCACTAGGCACCATGTCTACAGTCTCTGTTTGCCAGACATTTCGTAAAGCTATCCGTTTTGTTCATCTCAGTGGTCCTGCATTAATACTCATGTGTTAACACCAAACTGATTTTTCAAATGAAATGTCAGTGTACACTTATAATAGTCAGGCATTTGTGTCTTTGTGCTGTTGGCTTATGGTGGAATAACAGGCATGCTCACCAGGAATTGGGGCGTTTCCTTTCCATGGGAGAGGAGTTGAAGGAGGTGGGAAGGTGTCCTTCTGCCTTCTGGAAATCAAGGCACATGATGGTTCCTGCTCATGTGGGTCTGTCTCTGTCTCATGCTGACATGGGAAACAGACTAATTAGAGACCTGTATTGTAGGACTAGGGCCTGTCACTGCCGCCCAAGGGAAGGCTAGTTGGGAAAAGATAATGCAACAGAGTCAGTGGTTTCTTAACCATCTGGATCTTTTTTTTCCTTTTAATTTTCCCCTAAGTTTCATTATGTAAACTGTAAAAAAAGAAAAGTTTTAAAAATCTTTGTCAAAACTATACAAACTCATGTAAAACCATGTAATACAATCTTTATTTTATTCACTGTTTTATTCTCAGTTACAGTGCCTGGCATGTGGAAATGTTTATTGAATGACTAAAAAATGAGCAAATAAACACAGAAATGAATAAAGTATGTTAGCCACTTATTCCACCTGTTTGTTGAATGTATACTGTATAAACCCAAACCCACTGCTGACGAGTTGATTCCGACTCGTGGCAGCTTTACAGAACAGAGTAGAACCGCCTCATAGGGATTCCATGGCTGTCATCTTGATGAGAACCGATGGCTGCATCTTTCTCCGCAGAGCGGCTGGTGGCTTTGAACCGCAGATCTCAGCGAGCACCTGAGCGCTTAACCATTGTGCCACCAGGGCTCGGAGATGGCAGGGTCAGATTTATATTTTAACATCCTTCCGCACGCAGGGTTTTGTTTGATGTTGAGTGAGTCCTCTGTGCTGTGACATAAGCCTGGGTAGTTTGGATTTGCTTTCTGTTTTCACATAATGACACATCTTGAAATGTGATTTTTCTTCAGGAAGAAGAGTTGAGGAAAAGCGGAGAAGCAAAGTACTTCCACCTCAACGATGACCTCCACGTCCTCATTGAAGTCTTTGCCCCACCAGCAGAGGCCTACGCCCGGATGGGCCATGCCCTGGAAGAGATCAAGAAGTTCCTCATCCCTGTTAGTACCCGGCCTTAGGCCTCCAGCTGTGCGCTGGGCCTTCCTTTATTTTAACCCTGAATAATTGTTATCAGTAACTGTAACTTGTTTAGCACCTTACTGTTGAAGAGCGGCACCTGCCTTCTCTCAAGTAGGCCTGACAGTGTCCCTGTGAACTGCGAGGCATCAGTCCTTCCTTATATACAAGGCAGAGGGTTTTCGGCGAGGGTGAGTAACACTGCTCAGGTCACACAGTTAGTAAGCTGCGGAAGAACTCAGTCACCAGTCAGGTTTTGGGGCTTCAAGTCTTAAGCATTTTTGTCAAACAGAAAACATCTCACAAGTTTGTTGTTGTCCAGTACAAACTCCCTAGTGTTTTCCCCGTGCCACACCCTGTGCTTGGGGTCGGGCATAAAGCCATGGATGAAAACAGCCCTTTCTCTGGAGGAGGCTTGTGGCGCAGTGGTTAAAGATCGGCAGCTTGAACCCACCGGCTGCTCCACAAGAGGAAGACGAGGCAGCCTGTGTCTGTAAAAGTCAACGGCCGTAGAAACCCTATGGGGCCGTTCTTCTCTGCCCACTAGGATCGCAGTGAGTTGGGATCGGTGCAGTGGCAGTGGAGTGGGTTTGGTTTTCTCTGGAGGGATATGTCAGGGGAGGAGGCACGGGCACATGATTACAGTACAGCAGGAGAAGTCCAGTGACCAGCGTAAGCCTGGTGGACGCTCAGAGGAAGGGCATAGTGCAGAGTGCTAGTAGCTGGCTTCTGCTTTGTGTTTCTGAACCATTGGTAGTGTTTGTAACCCTCTCAGGTACCTTGACATTGTTAAGAATATGACAATATAAAGGGAATCTGTCCCTACCTCCATTGTTGTTAGGTGCCATCAAGTTGCCACTGATTCATGGCGACCCTGTGTACAACAGAACAAAACCCTGCCCAGACCTGCACAGCCTTCCCGGTCATTGCTATGTTTAAGTCCCCTGTTGCAGCCACATACTGCATGTATGTACTGTGATCACTGTGAGCTGTGAGGGAAAAAAATGAACGTATGGGGATAGGGTTTTTAAAATCAAGATTGTCTTGAAAAAGCCAGGACATGGAATTCCACTCAGTATTTCACTTGGGGAACTGAAAATGTTCAAAATTGTCTGTAGGTCCTACAAGCAGATATGCTGATGGCTTAATTCATTCAGTTTAAAAACAGAATTACTGAGTGCTTGCTATGTGATCAGCACACTGAACTGCCCTCCTGGACTTTGTAATGAGCTGTGAATCTCAAGTTCACACATAGATACAAAATTGCAACTATGACAGGACTAAGCAGATTAGTGTTAGTGGCCACTTACTGGTGACCAGGCAGTACTGGCCCTGCCAGATGGGGCAGAGTTGTAGGGCATCTCCCATCCCGCCCCTTTGCCACTTCCCCACCAAGATGGAGGGTCTACGTCCCCTTGCGTTGAATCTTGGCTGGCCAGAAAAACACTTTGCTTACCCCAAGGTGCAAAGGTTTTCTTTATTCTTCCTGTTTTATAGTACAAGCTCTTTCGTTTAAGTCTGTATCTATATAGAGTTCATTTTTGTGGACAGGGTGAGATAAGGGTTTGAATTTACTCTTTTCCTGTCACCATATATTGAAAAGGCCAACCTCCCTCCTTCAGTTGCCTTGGCACCTTTGTCGAAAAGCAACTGAACATAAATATGAGGGTTTATTTCTCGAGTCTCAGTTCTGTCCCGCTGATCAGTACGCCTTTCCTCATGCCAGCACTACTCTTAATTACTGTAGCTTGATGGTAACTTTTGATACCACGTAGTGGAAGGCCTGCAACTTTGTCCTCCTTTTTCAGAAGTTTTTAGACCATTTGGCTCTTTTGCATTTCCATAAAAATTTAGTATCAACTTGTCATTTCTGCAAAAAACTGCCGAGACTTTGACAGACATTGTGTTGAATCATTTGGGGATAATTTCCATCTTAATATTGACTCTTTCAATCCATCAGCATGCAAGGTCTCTCTAGTTTTTTTTTTTTTTTTTTCCCTCTTTTTTTTTTAATTTCTCTCAGTAATATTTTATAAGTTTTACATTACTGGTCTTACATTTCTTTGTTAAATTTATATCTATTTTATGTTTTTTGATGCTATTGAATAGGTTTTTTTAATTTCATTTTTAGAGAGCTACTGGTGTACAGAAATAAAGTTGATTTTTATATATTGATTATCTTGTGAACGTTCTAGATAAGTGTATTACTTTTAGTTTGTTGTTTGGGTTTTTTTAAATGAAATCGTTAGGATTTCTACATACTAGATTCTGTCATCTTCAAATAAAGGCAGTTTTATATCTGCTTTTCCAATCTGGGTGCCTTTTGTTATTTTTCTTATACTGGCAGGAACTTTCAGTTCAGTGTTGAATAGAAGTGATAAGAATGCATATCTTTGCTTTGTTTCCAAGTTTGGGAGGAACACAGTCAGTTTTCACCATTAAATATGAGGTTAACTACAGATTTTACATTGATATCCTTTATCAAGTTGAATAATTTCCTTTCAGTTCCATTTCTTGAGAGTTTGTTATAGTTTTCTGTCTTTTGAGATGATCATGTGGTTTTTCTCCTTTATTCCTTAGTAACAGTGTACTGCACTGAGTGATTTTCAGGTATCAAATCAGCCTTGATTTCCTAGGGCAGATGTTACCTGGTCGTGGTGTGTAACCTTTCCCTGAATGGTGCTCATGGTTAATGTTCTTAGCTGATAACCAAAAGGTTGGAGGTTCAAGTCTGCCTAGACACCCCTCAGAAGAAAGGGGAGGCAGCACAGTTCTGAAAAATCAGCCATTGAAAATGCTGTGGAGCCCGGTTCTCCTCTAATGTACCTGGGGTTGATCACCTTGAGTTGGAATCAGTTCGTTTTTATATGTCATTAGGTTTCATGTACAAACGTGAAGAGTTTTTACATCAGGAGTCATGCAGGATATTAGTGTGCAGTATTTATTTATTTATTTATTGTGATATGTTGTCTGGCCTTGGAGAATGAGCTGAAAAGTATTTCCTCCTCCTTTGTTTTCTCAAGAACTTGCGAAGGACTGGTGTTATTTTTTCTTTAAATATCTGATAGAATTCACCATTGCTGTTACCTGAGTCTCAGCTTTTCTTGTTGGAAATATTTTTAACTGCTAATTCATTGGCTTCTTGTAGTTCTTTTCAGATTTTCTGTTTTTTAAAAAGTAATTTTGGGAATTTATGTCTTTCTTGGATTTGCTCATTTCATGTGAATTGTCTGATTTGCTGGCGTAAGGTTGTTCATAATACTGCTCCGTCTTTCGTTCCTGTGTCTGATTGTTTATATTGTCTCTCTCTCTTTCATCTTCTATCTAGCTAAAGATTTGTCTTTTGTTATTATTATTATTATTATTCTCTTAAAGAATTACTTGTGTTTCACTGTTTTGCCCTATTCTTTCTCTTTTGTGATGATTTTGTTTCTTCATTATTTCTTTTTTCTACTCTGGGTTTATTTTTTTTCCCCTTTTGTTCGTTGTTACGGTGGGATCTCAGATTGTTGTTTTGAGGCCTTTTTTCCTACCAAGACCACTCAAAGCTTTACATTTTCCTCTCATCACTGTTTAAAGTTATCATGTGGTCAATCTTGGAGAATGTTCCATGTGGACTTGAAAATAATTTATGGTCTGTTGTCATTTGATGGAGTGTTCTCGAAGTGTCAGTTAGGTAAAGATGAACTATCATTCAAATTATCTATATCCTTGATTTTTTTTTTTCTGGTTGTTCTTTCATTTATTGAGAGTGAGATATTGAAGCTTAGAGCCATTTTTGTTGAATTGCCTTATTTTTCCTTCAGTTCTGTTATTTTTGCTTTTTATGCTTTTGATCTCTCTTGTTAGGAGTTGTCAGATCTTCCTCATTTGTTCCTCCTTTTCTCTAGTAGTATTTTTTTAAAAGGTTAATGTGTCTGATACTAACATAACCGCTCC
>NW_006921656.1:6700655-6711466 GCF_000298275.1 Orycteropus afer afer | reverse complement strand
ATTTTATAAGTTGTTTTTTTTGTGTGTGTCTCATGTTTTATCCTTTTGTGTTACTGTTTCTTCTTATTGCCTTTTTTGTGTTGAATAGATACATTTTGTCATAGCATTAATTCCTTTTTTGTTTGTTATTTTCTTACTGGTTTCTCTGTTGATTTCAATATGCATCTTAATTTATCACAGTCTGCTTCTGTTCAATTTTGCAAATACTGAATTCTAGCTACTTTTGCAACACCCAAGTGGAAATGTATGGACAGAAGCTGTAGGTACAGCTTTTAGTTTCAGGGAAGCTATCATGTCTCATGTGTGCTTTTCTCTTTGGCTAGGTCTTGAGTTCCGTGCCTATGCGCCACGGCTTATTTTTCTCTGTTTTTCTGTCGTCAGGCACAGCATTGATACTTAACAACTATTAGTTGAATTGAGTTGTAAATACCAATTTCTGTATATTAGTTCCAAGCCAAACCCACTGCCATTGAGTCAATTCTAACTTACAGCAATGCTGTGGGACAGGGTGGAACTTTCCAAGGCTGTAAGTCTTTATGAAATCAGACTCATCTTTCTCCTGCAGAGCAGCTGGTGAGTTTGAACCACCAGGCTTTTGGTTAGCAACAGAATGCTTTAACCTCTGCCCCTAGCGGAGGTTACTGAGCAGAGCTTCTTGTTTACATGGTAATTTGCTGTTACTGTGCTTCATTTGGAAAGAATGCCTTGGGAAAGGGGTTATGGATGATGATTGAAAATGTTAGCTTGGGAAATATTATTTTGCCCCCCCCCCCACCAATTTACAGAAGTTTATTGATACACTTTCATTTTCACAGACTCTAATCTTGTTTTGTGAATTCAACTATTTTCTCCTCTCTTTATATTAAAAAAAAAAAAATGTTGTTTTTGTCCTGAAGTGTTTTCACACTTTGAACATGAGATCAGTTAGGGTACCTTTTTTCTTCTCTAGGACTATAATGATGAAATCAGGCAAGCACAGCTCCAGGAGTTAACATATTTGAATGGTGGTTCGGAAAATACAGATGTCCCAGTCATTCGAGGGAAACCCTCCTTGCGTACAAGAGGTGTACCAACCCCTGCAGTAACCAGGTGGGTATAATTAACTAATGTACATATTTTTAGATCAGTGTATACTTTACTAATAACCAAAACAGCTCTATCAGTTTTTCAGTAGTAAGTCTGTAAGAATATATATTCAGGTATTAAGATACCCTACTAAGGGGATTCACTGTGATGTGAGTTATTCCTAGGTGTATAAATATATTTAAATATTCCTTGTTCCATTTACCAGCTGATGACCTTAGATAAGCTATTTAATCCACCCAACATTAATTCCATAATTCTTTCCAATGGTGCTTGTTAGTGTATGGCCTGGTAGTGGCCTGTAGGTAGAGATCATGGAGTGCGTGTTTTCCTACCAGATGCCACATCACCAACACGTCAGGTGCTAAGTGGGTGTCCAATGATGTGCTGTTATTTTATTCACCATCAGTGACCTGTGGTATCTGAAAACTGGTGGGCTGGTGCCAGTCATGTAGAATCTGTATTTCTGTCTCTGGATTGATGACTCCTTTGTTTGTTTGTTTTTTAGTTTAGTTCCACATTTTCTGCACTCTTTTCAGGATCTCCAATTTTGATCCCTTTCCGAGTGGTTGGCAGTGGAGGCCAGTCACCCTCTAGTTCTTTTGGTCTCATGGTGGTGTACACTAAGGTTCCCACGATCCATTAGTCCTTTGGACTAATTGTTTCCATGTGTCTTTGATTTCCTTCACTATTCTTTGCTCTGGGTGCGGAGAGATCAGTAGTTGCAGCTTAGATGGCTGCCCACAAGCTTTAAAGGCCCCAGTCACTACTCTCCCAGGTAGGATACAGAACAGTGTTCTCGTGTACTGTGTTCTGTCAGGTGAGCTTGTGTCCCCTGCGACCATGGTCCCAAGTCCACAGGCCCAGTGACTCACTCCTTCAAGGTGCCTAGGTGTGGCTAAGAAGTTACCCTAATTTTGTCCCCTGTTAACTCAATACTATGTATGAGCATTTTTATGGTACATACGAATACACATGTAGGAATATCATCTGCCCAACAACCTACGTATAAAACCAAACCCAACCCCTTGCCATTGAGTCGATTCTGACTCATAGAGACCCCCATTGGGTTTCCAAGGTGGTAAATCTTTACAGAAGTAGATTGCCCAGTCTTGCTTCCACAGAGTGGATGTTGGATTTGAACCACCAACCTTCTGGTTAGCAGTCAGATACCTTAGGCACTGTGCTACCAGAGCTCCTAACCTATGTATGGCCATGGGTATATTCCCACTGGCCTACCCATACCTAATCATCTTGCCTGTCTAACTGTGTATCCATCCGTGGGTCAGTGTTTGCTATTACTGATAATGCAGTATTGTGTATGTAATAGTATTTACCTTTATTGTCTGTACTTCTTCTGCACCGTGTCTTCCTTTTTCTTTGTGATATTGCGCTGGTCACGTGCTTTTATTATATTGCCTTTCTCTTTACCCACATCAGCACACGTTTCTTAACTAACTAGCAGTTTTCCCTCTCCTCCTGTCATATCCCTGGTAACCCATCAAAGATAGTTTTCTTCCCTGTGTAAACCTTTCCTTGACTTTTTATAATAATGGATTCATACAGTATTTGTCCTCCTGTGTTTGACTTATTTAATTCAGCATAATGTCCTACAAGTTCATCCATGTTATGAAAAAACAAATTCTTCATTATTCTTTAACATTGCATAGAATTCCATTGTGTGTATGTACCGTTGTTTGGTTATATATTCAAAATGGGAAGAAACAGCTGCAAACATCCATTAATAATCAGAACATGGAATGTACGAAGTATAAATCCAGGAAAATTGGAAGTTGTCAAAAATGAAATGGAACACATAAAGATCAATATCCTAGGCATTAGTGAGCTGAAATGGTTTGGTTTTGGCCATTTTGAATCAGACAACCATATGATCTGTTATGCTGGGAATGACGAAGAGGAATGGTGTGGCATTCATTGTCACAAAAAATGTTTCAAGATCTATCCTGAAGTACAGTGCTGTCAGTGATAGGATGATATCCATGTGCCCACAAGAGAGCCTTAATACTACTATTTATTCAGATTTATGCATTAACCACCAAAGCCAAAGATGAGGAAGTTGAAGATTTCCACCAACTTCTGTAGCCTGAAATTGACCAAACATGCAATCAAGATATATTGATTATCAGTGGTGATTGGAATGCAAAAGTTGGAAACAAAGAAGAATCACCAGTAGTTGGAAAATATGGCCTGGGTGGTAGAAATGATGCCAGAGATTGCAGGAGAGAATTTTTCAAGACCAATGACTCATTCACTGCAGATACCTTTTTTCAACAATATAAATGGCTGCTATACGTGTGGACCTTGCCAGATGGAGTACACAGGAATCAGATCGACTACATCTGTGCAACGAGGTAATGGAGAAGCTCAGTATCTTCAGCCAAACCAAGGCCAGGAGCTGACTGTCGGACAGACCGTCAGCTGTTCATATATAAATTCAAGTTGAAGCTGAAGAAAATTAAAACAAATCCATGAGAGCAAAAATATTACCTTGATTATATCCCACCTGAATTTAGAGATCATCTGAAGAATGGATTTGATGCATTGAACACCAGTGACGGAAAACCAGATGAATTGTGGGATGACATCAAGAACATCATACATGAAGAAAAAAATCATTAAAAAGACAGGAAAAGATGAAAAGACCAAAATGGATGTCAGAAGAGACTCTGAAACTTGCTCTTGAATGGATAGTAGCTAAAGCAAATGGAAGAAAGGACAAGATAAAAGAGCTGAACAGAGGATTTCAATGAGCAGCTTGAAAAGACAGAGTCAATTTTTATAATGAAATATGCTAAGATCTGGAGTTAGAAAACCAAAAGGGAAGAACATGCTCAGCATTTCTCAAGCTGAAAGAACTGAAGAAAAAATTCGAGCCTCAAGTTGCAATATTGAAAGATTCTATGGGCAAAATATTGAATGATGAAGGAAACATCAAAAGAAGATGGAAGAATACACAGATCAGAGCTGTGTCAGAGAAATTAGAAACAAGTTCTGTTGCAGTATAAAATGAACGTAGATTTGGATATGGTCCCTGAGTGGTGCTTATGCGTTGTTCTGCTGACGGAAAGGTCGGTGGTTCTAATCTACCCAGAGGTAACTTGGAAGCATGTCCTGAGATCTACTTTGGAAAGACCACAGCCATTGAAAACACAGTGGGGCACAGTTTCACTTTGGAGCTCATGGGACCACCAGCAGCAGTTGGAATTAACTTCATGGCCACTGACTACAGAAGTCTATGTGGGGCAGATCACCAGGATCTTGTGAGGAGTTTACAGATGTGGAAATAGGCGCTTAGTTAATGTCATAGTGTGTAAACTTCCGCCTGACACTCTGTCCTTTCCATTGGGTTTCTTAGTGAAGGAGAGGAACAGAGAGCAGAAAGAAAGGACAACTACTCATGCTAGTCCTCATTTTATAATTTAGCAAGAGTGCTGCCGGGTCTGCTGGAGAGAGAGCTTATAAACATACAGAACTGTTTGGCTTTTAGCTGTGAGTTTTATGGAAGCAGCAGATTATAGCAAGAAAACACCACGGTAGCAGAAGCTCTGAACACTCTCATTAGTGCCAGCATTGCTAATTGGGTGCCCTTGGGACCCACTGACTCCTGGGCCGTAGCAGGTTTGCAGCGCGGGTGCTTGCAGGATCTAATGACAGGGTCTCGGCCCGCTACCACTGCTGTCACAGCCAGGAGATCCTTCCCCAAGGTCTATTTGAGGTCCTTGCCCTGATGCAATCACAACTGAGGGACACATTTTTTTTTTCCCTCTAGAATCCTTGACACATTTGACAACCTTTCTTCATCTCCATGAGCTTTCTGAGAGGGAGTCTTAATTATTCCAAGATTTTTTTTGTTTGTTTCTTGCCTGAGATTGATGGGCAAATGTGAGTCTGGGCAGGTGGAGTTAGGGATGCTCAGAACACCCAGGAGAACTCATCAGGGTGAGGAATGGGGACCCCTGAACGATGGCTGTGGCCAAGCCTACTGTGAACATCTTGGGGGATCACCTAAAATGTGGCTCTGGGGCCATGCTTCTGGGACTTCAGTGTATGTGCACATCACTGGGGACCTTCTTACAGGCCACAGCCTGGTCACGGTCACAGTGGGCTGAGCTGCTGCATTCATCCACGCCCTCCAGAGCTGTTGGTCTGTGGATCACCTTGTGATAGCCGGGGCTTGAGGTCATCGCTTATAGCCCCGTTATCCACCTGTTGATAATCACTTGTCCTTAGACTGCCTTCCATCCAGTTTTCAAGGCATTTCCTTTCTTTCTTTCTTTTGCTGCGTGTCTGCCTTGTTGTTCTACATTGAGTATTAAAAAGATCCAAGGCCATTTGTTTCTTCCCCCAACAGGTTACAGATTTGGTATTTGTAAAATTTTTGACAGTATAAGATCATGTATGAGGAAGTACACCCACTTAGTGCAAGAAACTTTTATTTCCCTTGTCTTTTATCCAACCTTGATGTATTCTTTGATGACCCAGAGTTCCTTCCTTTCTTTGAAGTCTATCATCGTCCTCCAGTTCTGATTGTTGGCATGTTTGTATAAACATTTCTGTCTCTATCCTTTCTCCCTGTCAGCCCTAGTGCTGCCTTTTAGGACTGTGCAGCCCGGATCTCCCTGCTCTCTGATAGCACTGACATTGGTGAGGAAGGAGGCTAAGTGAGAGAAGTTTTTGCCCAAGGCCTTGGTGGAAGGGTCGAGCGAATGGCTGTGCTGTAGGAATTCCACTTCAGGGTGGGAATATTGTGAGAACACTACTCAGAAGAAGAGTAGTTTGGGTTTGAGCTGGACATTTAAAAAATAAGTAGGATTTGGGTAAGGTCTCCATTGTACAGCTGTGGCAGCTGCAGCTTAGACGGAAGTCTCTGTGAGACAGACAGCTGGTAAAAGCCGGGAGTGACTCTGGCCCTCTGCTTTTGCCATGGAGCCACACCCGAATCACAGGCCACCAAAAGTCCCTGTCCTTTTCTGCTTCCAAGCCTTTTCACCCTCTGCTCTCTGACACTGTCTTGTCTTACTCCTTTCCCATCTTCCTAAGTTTGTCATACCTACTCTGCCACCCAGAGATACGTGTCCTTTACTCTCTTAGTCTACTGTACTGTTTCTCCTGCCCCCTCCCCCCATGTACTATTCTGTTATAGTTACTTCTTCCTGTGACTTTCCCCTCTTAAACTCTGGGCTCCCTGAATTCAGGCCAGTGACCTACTCGTCTTTGTAACCAGTTCCTGGTGCAGGAAGGGCCCAGTGGATGGTGGCGACATTGAATGAATGGCCTGTCATGAAAACAGGACTGCTGACTCTGAAAGCTGACAGGACGGGGTTGGGGACATTACTGCTCTGTGGCAACGTGCTGGTGAGTCCTTCCACCCTGAACTGGCTCAGCTGTTTAGTCGAGGCTCTCATTTACCGTCTTTCTAGAAGATACTCTCTGGCACATTGGATAATGAAAACCATGCTCAGGTTGGCACTGAAGGCTCGCTTGGGCTTACGTGTGTCCCGGTGTTTATTGCATGGGCATGTGTGGCTGTGGTCAGGAGCAGTGACTGCGAGGACTTTGGCTTTGGTAGCTCTTCTTACATGCTCATCCAGGCTGCCATTTAAGTGAGGAGTTCTGGCCAGAGGTTCTCCCTCAGTTTGCAGCATTATTTGCCTCGCATAGTGTCTTCACAAAGCCGATAAGGATGATATTAAAAGGAACCACATTTTTCTCCTTTTGTTGGTCTCTGCTCATCAGTGCCAGTGTGCCTGTTGATGAATGCACCATCAGAAAGCATGTTAAAGAAAACTAACCTGATACTGAGAACTGAGGGAGTCCTTCAGTGAGAGGAACTCAGCAGACCTTAAGGCAAGAAGAAACAAACAAACCCATTCCTGAGGCAGTTAGCCTGCACTCTGCCAGGGAGGTGGGGTGTACGAGTCAGGTGTCAGGACCTCTTGTCATCGAAGGCACAGATGGTCTAGTTGATGGACAGTGGGGAGGGAGTGGGAGAGAATACTGCTCTGAGGGTTCTGGTGGTTGAGTGTCCTGAGAAGAGAACATCCCACTAACATCTTTTTTTATTACTCTTATTTAAAATTTCTATAATTTTTGCCAATCATGAAAGAAAGAAATTATTTTCCTGTATTTACTCTTCATTAAAAGAAAACAAAACATTTTAATATTGATCAGTAGATAAACATAAATCATAGCATAAACCTCCCCAAAAACCAAACCTGCTGCCAGCAAGTCAATTTTGACTCACAGCGAATCCCGTTGAGTTTCCAGGGCAGTAAATCTTTACGGAAGTAGATGGCTCCATCTTCCTTCTTTGGAGTGGCTGGTGACTGAACCGCCAACCTTCTGGTTAGCAGTCAGACACCTTAGGCACTGCACCATCTACTGGGTGAAATACTCACGATTGTAATGTGTATTCAGTTTTTCTGATGCTTGTTTATAACTTCACATTCTACAGGAGGGAAAAGACACCATTTCCAGTGATTGAAACAATCTCTAACATCTCTGACTTCATTCTTAATCCAGTTTAAAAAGGGAATATTATTTAATGTTTCTACTAAGTAATAGGATCTCTGGTAGCACAGTGCCTAAGGCACCTGACTGCTAACCAGAAGGCTGGAGGGTCAAACCCACCAGCCACTCCTTGGAAAGAAGGTTGGGCAGTCCACTTCCATAGTAATACTGCCTCGGCAACCCAAGGAGGGGTCGCTATGAGTCAGATCCCACTCGACGGCACATAGCAACAGCAACAACAACAAGAAGTAATGTTTTGCTGTTTATACATTAAAAAAAAAAAAAGATTTTAACCATTTGAAGTCATGGGCAGAGATTAGGAAATGTGATCAGGAGAATTGTCAAAAGAGTAAAATATGAGATTCTTTTTGCTAAAATCATCATGGTTCCCTCTCTGGTCATATGTAGGCACACATTTCCAATACTCAGCAGATGTGGCATGTCCTTGTCAGCCTACTGAGATAACTGAAGAGGACAGATAGAATGAACAATAACAGGCCTGGGTTATTTCTCTTTTCTCTTTTAGAACCTGTTTGGCATGGGGTTGGATGTCAAGGGTGGGGGATTGTGGGTACAGGGCTGGGTGAGAGGAATCATGGGAAGTACACCCTCTAATCTAGCACTCACCACTGAGCAGTCTTGTACAGGTAGCTTTTACATTCATCCATCCACCCATCCATCCATCCGTCCTTCCATCTATCCATCCACCACCCACCCATCCATTCCACCCTCTGATCTTTTATTGAGTGCATCCCTTGCATCAGGCCTTGCGAGAGGCAGTGGGGAGGTGCTAGTGAACAGGACAGACAGGACCTGTGCCCTCCAGGACCTCACATTCTCACTAGACGATGTAAACATTGAGCAGCAGGTTGGAAATAAAAAGGAAGGAAAAGAGAAGTGCTCCCTACAACTATCCAACTTTGTTTATAATCTCAAATTATGCCGTCTAAAGTTAGTTTTTATCTTAAGACAACCCAAACTTAGAAAACCTTTGGTGAACTTGATGTGGTTGGGTAGTTTAAGACTTTCTGCTCGGTCATTAAGGTGCTTTGGTAGCATCAGGGTTAAAGCATTTGGCTGCTAACCAGTAGGTTGGCAGTTCAAACCTATCTAGCCACCCCATGAGAAATAGATGAGGCATTCTGCTTCTGTAAAGGTGTGCAGCATTGGAAACCCTATGGGTCAGTTCTCTGTCATAAAGTGTCACTATGAGTGAGAACTGATTGAATGGCAATGGCTTTTTTTTTTTTTTAACCTGTTCCTTATAAGTTTTCCTTGATGACAGTTCTCTCACCTAGTTCACCCAGAAATTTATAGCAACCAATTTGGCACTACCTTTTTCCTATGCATTCTGAGTCCTGCAATGTGAATTCATTTGTCTGAAGCATTAGAAGTAGTGATTGTAAACCTTCAGGTCAGTGCATCTCGAGGTTACATGCTGGCTTTGGGATATACAGATACTGCATTAAAGTTAAGAAACTGAAATAACTGATAAACCAGAAAAATCCTCTTTAACAGATATGTTATTCCTAAAGTTGTTGTTGTTATGTGCCGTTGAGTCAGACCCGACTCATAGCGACCCCTTCTTGGGTTTCCAAGGCAGTATCACTACAGAAGTAGATTGCCCCATCTTCCTTCCGGGGAGTGGCTGGTGGGTTTGAACCACCAGCCTTCTGGTTAGTAGTCAGGTGCCTTAGCCACTATGCTACCAGAGTCTTCTAAAATGAAAGAAATAAGAAAAATAACCAATTGTGAAAAATAGAGGTTGTGTTATTACTATTTTTTGACTACATAGTTCTTAATGGTGATTGACTTTAGTTTCCAAATAGTAAAACTCTACTGTCTCATAAATCTCAGTGGAGATCAGTGTTGAAACCAATCTAAACACAAATTAAAATAAAAAGAAAACTTGGCATTTAAAACCTAAGCCTAAGAAAGGTAAGGAGGCAGGAACCTACAGGCCAGAAGGACATCGGGAAAGCGTAACCACAGGGAGAAAGGAAGAGAGCTGTTACACTGCAGGGAATGTAACCAGTGTCACAGAATAAAATGTGCATGTAGAATGTCAAATGAATCTGCTTTACAGAATTTCACCCAAATCACAATGAAAAGTAAAAAAAAAAAAAAAAAAAAACCTAACAAAACATTTATGAACTGTTGAATGTAAGACAAATCTGCTTGCAAAATTTCAACCAAATCACAATAAAGTTTTTTTAAAAAAAAAATAACCTAAGCATAACAAAATAAAATGTGTATGAATTGTTGGAGAGCTCTGGTAGCATCGTGCCCACAAGGCTGGTGATTCACACCTACCAGCCATTCCTCGGAAGGAAGGTTGGGCAATTTACTTCGGTAGTGATACCATCTCGGAAACCCATGAGTCGGGTTCAACTTGATGGCACATAACAACAACAACAACATGAATCGTTGAATGGAAAAACCAGTTTGGTCTGGAAACTTTCAGCCAAATTACAATTTAAATAAACCTAAGCCAAGTTTTAGCATGGTCTTAAATTAATGGTAAAAGGCTGATGTATAGACAAAATAGACTATAAGATTTAAGGATCGGTTGCCGTGGGGACATGGGGCAGGAGCACAGGGTAGGGCAGTGACTGCTCCTTCCTTGGTGCCTGGCCTAATTCCAAGCGATTGTGTGGATTCAGAGCACCAGTCTGTGCCCTTCTACCTCCTGAGCCATTTCCACAAATAGAGGCTTACCTTTATTGTTTCAGAGAACATTCTTGTTCTTTACTAGTTCTTCAGAGCCCTGCATCTTTGGACCGTGGCATCCACGAATCAGTTTTTCTTTTTCCTGGCATGCAGTTATTTGGCGTCTCTCTAGCTCCCTTAGGAAGGCTCTTACCTCCTTGGCAGTGTTTTGTCCACAGTGTTTTACTCCTGTTTCTTTCATTTTAATCCTGTCAGCTTTTCATCTTCCAGGAATGCCTTAAAATGTCTAGTTTAGTAGTGCCCCTTCTTCATTTTCGGAACTTTTCTGGATTCTTTTTTTTAAGTGGGGTTCCCTTCCCCCGACTCCCCCGTGTAATTTAATATCATTTTGGGGAAAAACCCACCTGTTGCCGGCAGGTAGATCCCGACTCACCATGACCTACAGAGTTTCCTAGGTGTAATACTTAGGAAAGCAGACTGCCACGTCTTTCTTCAGTGGAGGGGTGGTAGATAACTGTGGAGAAGAG
>NW_006921656.1:6698443-6699640 GCF_000298275.1 Orycteropus afer afer | reverse complement strand
CAGCCACTCCGTGGAAGGAAGACTGGGCAATCTACTTCCGTAAAGATTTACCACCTCAGAAACCCAAAGAGGGTCAGTGTCAGTCGGAATTGACTCGAGTTTTTTTTTTTTAAAGAACCAACCAAAGGCCAAATATACTTAACTAATCTGAGTGTGTTTGATGCAGCCCTTCTTCTGAGGCCTTTAGAAAGTGCTTACAAGATTATCAACAAATATTTCTTACATCTGAGAATTTCTGCGTTCTTTCTTTTTACCTACCCTGGAGTTTTATGCACTTGCACCACTGGCCACTTCTAGCATGATGGTAGCAATCAGAGAAGAACCGCATACGACCGCTTTGGCACAGTGATTAACCTCTTACTCATCAGCCTGAAGAGTGGGCAACTCCAGCTCCCAGGTGTGTCCAGGGGAGTTAATGTGCAGGCAGGAACTCAGGCACTCACCAGTAGTTAGGTGGTCAGTCAGTGACTGTTAGTGCTGCGTGTGGCCCACTGAAAATCCGGGCTGTTTTCTTTAGCAGAAGTAAAAAGAATATTGTTTATTGCTCTGGCAGCGAAAGCTTTTTGATTAAGACTACGCATTGAGGATGTAACATTATAGGTTTGTGTATTAAAACGTTACCTCAATAAGGGCAGTGTTTTTCAATCCTCTTGTCATCCTTATGAACTAATTTATTTCATTCTTTACTATTGCTGATTTTGCATTGTTGGGAGATTTGGGTTTGCAGTTTTTGAAAGAATGATCAAGATATGGGATTTTTTTTTTACTTAGAAGTAGGCAGAGTTTTCTTAGGATGAAATAAAGTCACCATCAAAGAACAGAATTAGACTTTATCAACATATAAAAATCTCTGCTTAACAAAAGAAACTTTTAAGGAATGAATAGAGAAGCCAGGTTAGCATAAAATTGCCTGAAGCATTTATCTTATTAAATACTCCTATACACTGTATGGGAGCTCTGGTGGTATAGTGCCTAAGGCATTTGACTGCTAGCCAGATGGCTGGTGGTTCAAACCCACAACTCACTCCTTGGAAGGAAGACTGGGCAATCTACTTCCATAGAGGTGCTGCCTCAGAAATTCAAGGAGGGGTCGCTATGAGTCAGATCTGACTCAGTGGCAAGAACTGTAATGACTCAGTAAGAAGACATCTCAAATTTTAAATATCAAAATATTTGGATACTTTATATATATATATA
>NW_006921656.1:6696726-6698273 GCF_000298275.1 Orycteropus afer afer | reverse complement strand
TATTTTCAGTTTAAATTGAAACCTCCTGTGATACCATGTTGGGCATCATATTTTTGGGTGGGTGTGTAAATTGGATTAACCCCTTTGAGAAAGTTCTGACCATTATAAAGCTAAAGATGCATGTCCCTTCACCCCCACCGTGCTGGCTATACTCAAAAAGACATACTAAAAAAGCAGCAGGTATTACTACGGATGTCGAGAGACTGAGACCCTCATACATGGCTGATTGGGATTTAAGTGCTGCACCCACTTTGAAAAACAGTATATCTACATTATGACTCAGCAGTTCCCCTCCTAGGCGTCTGGACAAATGGAAGCCCGTGCACACAGAGTCATACGTGACTGTTTGTAGCAGCATTACTCATGGCAGCCAGAATGTGGAAATAATCCAGATGCCCAGCACCTGGTGAATAGGTAGCCAGAGCATGGTATGTCTGTGCAGTGGGGTACTGTTTAACCATAAAAAGGAATGGACTACAGCATGGCCGAGTCTCCAAACCTTGTTGTTGTTAGGTTCCATCGAGTCATTGCAACGCTTTGTACAATAGAACGAAACACTGTCGAGTGCTGTGCCAGCCTCACATTATGATAAGTGCAAGAGACAAAGCGAAAAAGACCATAGATTGTATGATTCCATTTATAAGTGATGCCGGGAAAGACAAATATATAGAGACACTTACGTAAATTCGGTGGAGCAGTGGTTAAAGCATTGGGCTGCTAACCACAGGTCGGTGGTTCAAACCCACCAGTGGCTCTGTGGAAGAAAGGTGCAGTAGTCTGCTTCCATAAAGATTTACAGCCTTAGAAACCCTATGGGGTTGGTGTGAGTCTGAATGGATTCCATGGCAATGGTTTGGTTTGGGTTTAAGTGGATTCATGGCAGCTTGGGTTGTGGGCGGGAACCGGAATTTACTGCACATGGGCATGAAGGACCTGCAGTAATGGATGTACACCATAATCGAATAACTGGGATCATTGCAGAAATCTGTCAGTTTACAAAAAATCATTGAATGGTACACTTAAAATGGCTGCATTTTATGGCATGTAAAGTATTACAAAATAAAGCTATTAAAACAAACAAGAAAATTAAACATACAACCCGCCCCATGACCTGACAATTTTACTCTTCAGTATTTACCCAAAGAAACAGTTAAAGAAGAGCTGATACATACGGTAGACACATATGTGGAAAGCAAATTTACCAGAAATGTTAAATGTTTGAAACTAGGTGGTTGGTATACAGACCATAAAAAATCCTTTCACCTTTGCTGTATGTTCATAATTTTTCATAATAAAAATGTAGGGGAAAAAGTGATTTAAACTCTCCAAACCAAACTCACTGTGGTCAAGTAAGATCCTTCGGTTTCCAAGGCAGTATCACTACGGAAGTAGATTGCCCAACCTTCCTTCCGAGTAGTGGCTGGTGGGTTTGAACCTCCAGCCTTCTGGTTAGCAGTCCAATGCCTTAGGCACTTCCATTAAGATCTTTTAGGACAGGGACTATGTCTTAATCAGCTCTGTGTCGCCAGTGCTTACCTGGAAAGCTA
>NW_006921656.1:6677478-6695361 GCF_000298275.1 Orycteropus afer afer | reverse complement strand
GGACTCGCACATTTTAGCAGGTTTTGGCTCAGGTTGAGCCATTCCCGATGGATGTCGAATTACTTCTTCCTTCTTCTCTGTTTGAAGTCATGTTTTATGTTAAAAATACATGAATGTGTTGAAACAACTTGAGCAAATGCCTACATGAATTTAATTTAATAATAGTATTTTAAATTACCATGTAGAATATTTGTTATTTTGGAAAGTGTGTATTATTACTGTCTTTTTTGTGGAACTGTGATGTGTAATTTGGTCCCTGGCTCCATTAGCTATGTGTTCTCAGGCAGTTTTTAACATCGCTCTAAGCCTCAGTTTCCTTGTCCACAAAGCAGGGAAGTAAGAGCCTCGTCGCATGGGGAGGGAAGGTGGGCTGACTGTCCTGGCGTTGCATCATGAAGGACTGAACACAGCCTCCCCAGAGTAACAGCTGCCAGCTCTGCGTAGCAGCCGGAAGTTGAGTGTCAGGGCCTCTCTGATACGTCCATGTTTATTGTTGCTGTACTAGCTACCCACCTGACTTAACTGCTTTGGGGTGGATACCCCAAAGTACTACTTTGCTTTTGTTTTTACTTTTCCTCCTTATAGAAATATGGAACATTGAGTTCTCTGAGGAATAATTATATATGAATGATGGCATATCGAAGACTGTGTTGAATATGGCTGACTTGACCTCGTGTTTGCAGGGGAAGAGGAGGAGTCACAGCCCGGCCAGTTGCGGTTGGTGTCCCACGAGGGGCGCCGACCCCCAGGGGAGTCCTCTCCTCCCGAGGGCCAGTGAGTCGAGGACGAGGGCTGCTCACACCCAGAGCAAGAGGAGTCCTGCCGACTGGGTACCGACCTCCACCACCACCCCCTGCACAGGAGACCTACGGAGAATACGTAAGTGAAGACGTCACCTAGCAGCTTTGCTCACTGGGTGCGTCCGATCCAGACATCCCATGGGATGTGTAGCCCGGTGCTCTCCCTCACCTGGTCTGGGTTCTTGACCAATCCACCTGTGTTCAGCAACCATTTATTGCATGCTCAGTCAGTCCTTGGTCCTAGAGGTACAGTATGAGGAGGGCATGGTCTCATACATCAAGTGGGTTAGATTCAGGGTGTAGAAGAGGAAATTGAGCAATGAGGAGAGGTGTAAGACTCACGTCAAAGAGACATGTTATCAGGCTCTTAGAGGATTTTAATTTATTCCATGCTCCTCTCCAGGTTACATCTAAGTAATCCAGTCATTTAAGAAATCATCACCTACCTGTATCAATATGCTGACCCTTAAATGTTTCCTTTTAAGCTGCTTTGCTGAGAATGATTCTTAGTGGAAATTTTTCTCCACAAACAAGACGAAAGTTCTGTATTTTTCAATTAATGCAAATCAGTTAGTTTTCCATTTACTATTCAATAATTCTTTGATACGGTTCACAGAGTTACATAACAAAAGAGAAAGAAAATATAACCAAGGAAATTGGAGAGAAAATGAATTCTGTAACAAGCGTACAAACCCCCTGGGATCCTTAGTTTACCATAAATGAGGAAAAGAAGGCGCATGGGGTAGATGTTATATATTAGCAATTGAAAGTAATAACGTCTCCACGTATGAACTGTTGTCAGAGAAGGGGCAGCAGTGACGGGGATGAAATGCCAGAATCATACGTCTTCATGGTTTGCTGTCACGGAAATCTCTTGCTCGGCGAGGAGCACCCCTTTGCAGTTTCTGGTAGATTGTAGTGATCCCTTGGGCCCCTGCCGACCTCTTCAGCTTCTCCTGCTGCCCCCGGAAAGATCAAAGCCTTCATCCTGGGCATGCTGAACTTGTTGTTATTCCCTGAGCATGCTCTGTTCTCATCTGCTTCCAGGCCTTTGCTCCTGCTGCCCGCTGTGCCCGGCATGCTCTTCTCCTGTTTCATCTGACTCCCTCCTGTTTGTCCTTCTTGACGTGGGCCAGCTATTAGAAGGGACACTCAGAGGAGGTAACAGCTGACCTAGGGAGCACTGCCTTCACTGTTTGCTGTCTCTGTCCCACCTGCAGTGTGAATTTCTGGAAGGGCAGGGATAGGTAGCTTTCATCTCTTTGTACTCGGCAGAGAGCACATACTGGGAGCTCAGAGGATTACATTGAGTGAATAAATCCCCTAATAGTTCTCTGACCACATCTTGCTATTCAGTTAGAGAATGTGGTGGCCCTCTCTAGTCTCCTTTCTCCTTCCATTTGCGCATGCTTCTTGATACTCTTCGTTCTTGATATTCTTACCAAGCTGACAGCAGTAATCTGACCTGAGCTTTTCCACAGATGCTCAGGGTCCTACAAATAGCAGGGACTAGAAAGGGGAGGAAGACCTTGAGAAATTACTTATAGGTGGTGGGCCTGTTGTCTGTTTCTGTCCCCCTCGGCTTGTCCTGATTTCTTTAGGTATGGCTGGATGATATTGTGGAGATCTCCTGGCAGAGTGTAACACCTGTATCCTTGTTGTTGTTAGGAACGGTCAAGTCGGTTCCCACTCACAACAAACCAGTACACAACAAAACAAAACACTGCCTGCTCCTGCACCATCTTCACAGTTAGTGTCATGCTTGAGCCCATGTCACAGCCACTGTGTCTGTCCATCTTGTCGAGGGTCGTCTTTCTCCTGACCCTCTACCAAGCATGATCTGCTTCTCCAGGGATTGGTTCCTTCTGACAACATAATCAAAGTACTAGAGACAAAGTGTGGCCATTCTCACTCCTAAGGAGCATTCCAGCTGTTCTTCTAAGACAGATGTGTTCATTCTTCTGGTGGTCCATGGTATATCTGATACTCTTTTCCAGCACTGCAGTTCAAATGCACCAGTTCTTCGGTGGTCTTCTTTATGCATTGTCCAGCTCTCACATACATAGGAGGGTAGTGAAAATACCATGGCTTGGGTCAGGCACACGTTAGTTGTCAAAGTGACATCTTTCCTCTTTAGCACTTTAAAGAGGTCTTTTCAACAGATTTGCCCAGTGCGATATGTTTTTATGACTTCGTGACTGCTGCTTCCATGGGTGCTGATTGTGGATTCAAATAAAATGAGATCAGCAAAGATTTATTAAACTTCTGTTCATGTTCTTTGTCTCAGCATGTATATTCTAGTGAGTCCAGAAAGGTGAAGTCCAACTTCAGTCTTTCTCCTTGTACCATGATGTTGCTTATTGGTCCAGTTATGAGGATTTTTCTTTTCCTTATGTTGAGATGTCATCCATACTGAAGGCTATAGTCTTGATCTTCATCATCAAGTGTTTCATGTCCTCTTCCTGCAGCAAGCAGGATTGCGTCATCCTGCATAACGCAGGATGAGTCTCCCTCTGATCTTGATTCTGTGTTCTTCTTCATAGTGTCCAGCTTTCTTCATTATTTGCTCAGCATACGGATTGAATATGTATGATGAAAGGATACAGCCCTGATGCACACCTTTTCTGATTTTAAACCACGCAGTATTCCCTTGTTCTATTTGAATGACTGCCTCTTGGTCTATGTATAGATTCCTCGTGAACACAAATAAGTATTGTGGAATTCCCATTCTTTGCAATGTTATCCATTGGGAACATGTATCCTAGACCCTACTTTATCACAAATATGATACAAGTCAGGCTAGGTGTTTCATTTATTTGGTTTCATAATCCATGCACTTCAAAAAGAGTTATTGCCTTCTTTACAGGTTTTAATTCATCTTCCCACTCAGCAAAGATTTATTAAGCTTCTGTTCATGTTCTTTGTCTCAGCATGTATATTCTAGTGAGTCCAGAAAGGTAAAGTCCAAATTATATGAATAGAATTAAAAATTTCTTGAAAGGCTGGACTCCAGGAAAGGAAAAGAAAAAAGAAATTTAAAACACTTGGTTTTGTTATTTATAGCTCTAATTTTTATTGGCAAGAAAGGTGGTAAAACAATTGGATAGAAAGCTATTCTGTTGTACTAACTTACTGCCTTTTCCCTCCACTACCATGGGTAACAGGATCTTGGCAATGGAGAAAAATACAGGTGGTCTCAAATTAGGATGTATTTGAGTTGTTTATGATCGTCTGGGTTTTTTTTTTGTACTTGTCATCATTAGTAACATGTATGACACACAGTGTTACAGCACAAAATTTGCTGATGTCATTCTTAGCTGTTCATTCATAGATGTTCAAAGATCAGGTTTATAAATGTAATTAGCTAACTCACTGCTGTTGAGTCAGATCCAACTCATAGTGACCCCTCCTTGGGTTTCCGAGGCAGTATCACTATGGAAGTAGATTGCCCCATCTTCCTTCCGAGGAGTGGCTGGTGGGTTTGAACTGCCTGCTTTTTGGTTACAAGTCAGATGCCTTAGGTGCTATGCCACCAGAGCTCCTATACTGATAATAAAAAGCAATAATGAAAACAAAACAAAAAAGATATTTGATGTGCATCAGAGCCAACTTGTGATGGAGTCGTCAGAACAGAACCCTGTTGTTAACATGGGGACTCCCCGTAACTGGGTCTTTCTAGGAACAGATGAGGATTTGAGAGCTCTGAAGAATGGGGACCTGTGTTGTTTGAGTCCCCGACTTATGCCTGGCTCTCTTCCAGGCAGGAATTGTAGCTGTATCTGCAATTCCAACATGGGCTTTACTGGCTTCAGGTCAGGATTTCAAATTGGTTCATTCTGGTTGGACCCTTTGCTGAGAATTTGCATTTCCACCTGCCAAAGAGACAGGGAGGCTGCATCTTCTGACATCCTCTAACTGCACAAGAGGAAGACAGAATCGCCATCAGTAGCCCAAGGCCTATTCCTGAGAGGCCAGACATGCTGCCTCCCTCCAGCCCTTTCAAAAACCTGACACCAATGTTCCTCCCGCAGCACCCACCACCTTTCTGCTGGGTTCGATAATTTGCTGCAGTGCCACACATAACTCATACATAGATTATGTGGTTTATTAGGGAAGCAACAGGCTACAACTCAAGTTCACGAATATGCTCAATCTCTTTCACCCCAATGTGTCTCAGCCGACACTCTCTCTCAGTATCTCTCCCAGCAGTGCATGTCTCTCGGTGTCTGTCTCTCAGTGGTGTGTGTCTCTCAGTGTCTCTCTCAGCAGTGCATGTCTCTTGAGGTCTCTGTCAGCAATGCACATCTCTCTTGTCTCTCAGCTGGCAGTGAGAGATTACCTCTGCCTCTCGGAAGCTCCTTTTTAGCCTGGCAGAGTGGCCAAACCAACCAGTCCCAACATCGGAATTCTGTACAGCTGAGAGAGAGAACTTCCCAGAAAGTTACTTTGTGCCACTCCCAACATAAATGCCCCAGGTGGATAACTTTAACAATCAGGAGCTACTCGGTTGCTGACAGCAAATTCCACCATGGAATTTACAAATAAGACTTATGGCTAGAAAAGCCACACTATGTAATTTACTGCGCCGCACAAGCCCAGATATGCTGAATCAAACTCTACATTTTAATAAGATCCCCAGGTGATTCTGGTGCGTATGGCTGTGTCTCAGAAGATTATAAACTTCTAGGGGTATGCACAGGAGCTCTGGTGGCATAGTGCCTAAGGCATTTGACTGCTAACCAGAAGGCTGGCGGTTCAAACCCACCAGCCACTCCTCAGAAGGAAGGTTGGGCAATCTACTTCTGTAGTAATACCTCCTTGGAAACCCAAGGAGGGGTCACTATGAGTCAGGGCTGATTTGACGGAACATAACAACAACATCAACGGGTATGCACTGTGCCTCTTATTTTGTTTCATATCTAGCTATTTTCATAGTTTCTGGTGCATTATAACCCACTGCCATCAAATCGATTCTGACTCAGCGACCCCCATTGGTTTTGTGAGATGGTAAATCTTTATGGAAAGAGATTGCCCTGTCTTCCTTCCGTGGAGTGGCTGGTTGGTTTGCACTGCCAGCCTTCTTCTGGTTAGCAGTCAAATGCCTTAGGCACTGTGCCACCAGAGCTCTTTGGCACATTGTAAGCACTTAGTCAGTGTTTGCTGGGTGAGATAAACAACCTGCATGTGGAGTCTCCAAATCTTTGGGCAGAGACTTTGGTAGTGAAGGTTGCCACTGATTCTTCCAAGTCATTATTATTGTCATCTGATGGGAAGAAGTATGATAGTTGGCACTTAAAAAGGCAGCTTCCCTACGTCATCCTGTCTTCCAGTGCTGGGAGGTAAGGCATAGGTTCCAGAGGGATCAGGCCCCTTCTACGTCTGTCCTAAAGGTAACAGTCACAACCTGTGCATCTCTCCTCAGTGTAAGAAGGTACTTCCAAAAAAAACCAAACTCACTGCCGTGGAGTCAGTTTGACTCATAGCAACCCATCCTTGGGTTTCCCAGGCGGTTTCCCTATGGAAGTAGATTGCCCAGTGTTCTTTCTGAGGAGCAGCTGGTGGGTTTGAACTGCCAGCCTTCTGGTTAGCAGTCAAATGCCTTAGGCACTATGCCACCAGAGCTCCTTAAGAATGTACATAGGGAGTAATATTTTGTGAGATAGTGCTCTCCACGAGGCACTTCCCTGTATGTTACGTCATGTGATTCTTTCAACCCCCCAATAAAGCCTTGTGAGTCTTGTTACCCATATGAGCATTTCAGGTCAGAGAGCATCATTGTTTAGCACAGTGTCACATGGCTGGTAAAGAAAGAACAGATTCAAGATTCATAATTCCAATTTTATGCTCTACCCAGGAACCCTGGTGGTGCAATGGTTAAAGCACTAACCTACTAACTGTGAACGGTCAGCAGTTTGAACCCACTAGCTGCTCTGTGGGAAGATGAGACAGTCCACTTCCGTAAAGATTGACAGCCGTGGAAACCCAAGCGGGCACTTGTATTCTGTCCTCCAGGGTAGCTGTGACTCGGAATGCACCCGATGGCAGCGGGTTTTTATGTAATCTCATGACCTCTCGGTGCCATTTTAAAAGGAAAAAAATCAAACAGTGCTTCACTAACCGAGATAAGGCTGCCCCATCTTTGGAGAAAATGCAGCAAATTTTACTGCTGCCCTTGTTGGAAGTGCTGCGGGAGGGATGAGGGGAGGACGACGGGAGAGCGAGTTAAGCGACCTGTGGCCTCTTGCAGTGGCATCAACCTGTGACTCTAACTCAGGATCGCCATAAGTCAGCAGGAGGTAACAACAACAGGTAGCGGAAGGAAGTTGAGGACTGTTAGAGAGTAGTAGATAGAGTTGTTGTTGTTGTTGTTATGTGCCGTCGAGTCAAACCTGACTCATAGCGACCCCTCCTTGGGTTTCCTAGGCAGTATCACTACGGAAGTAGGATTGCCCAACCTTCCTTCCGAGGAGTGGCTGGTGGGTTTGAACCACCAGCCGTCTGGTTAGCAGGCAAGTGTCTTAGCCACTGTGCTACCAGAGCTAGATTTAAAAAACAAGCAACAGGAACAAAAACACCAATAGTGCATTTATTGGCAAAAACAAAAATACCGTTTTATTCAGAATTTCAGAGCATTTGTGTCTCTGAGAAAGGGTGGCCATTCCTTTGGAACTCAGAAATGTAATCTTGGACTATGTCTTCAGCATACCTTGACAGGAATGGAAACTGTGCTCCTTTTGCACTCCTTTGCTTGCATCTGACCAACTCAATTTATTTTCCTTTTAACTTTCATTTAGCATTTAGCATCTGAGGGAGACCATTATTTCCCGATGAAAAGAAGAAGAAAATCATAGGAGTTGCTTTGAAAGAGGGGGAGGGGGTGCCTGTTCTTTCAAATTGTACTGCAGGCTATTCCTTTCTTCTTCTCTTCTTGAGAAACTGTGTGTTTTAATCCTTAAAATTGTCAATATTTTCCACATTATGCACACCAAAATAAAAGCATTCCAGTATAAGGCTCAAGAAAAACTCAATTAATGGTACATACTGTAATTATTTTTAGTAAATAATTGTGTAGCCATTTTAAGAACAAGTGTTATTTGACCAAGTGGAGAAAGCCTGGCAAGTCCTAGCTGTGTCCTGTAGAGATGCGAGTGATGTTCTGAGCGGAGTGGGTGAGGATGTTGGGTCATTTAGGATGCCAGCTGTTCTTCATCACGTTCGTTGTCAGAGCATCTTCTGGGTGCGTGGCATCGAGAGGAGCCTTGTTAGTGGAGAACGCTGCTGGCCTGTGAGGAGGTTCTGAGGGTGAGAGTGTGTGTGGCATGCACTGTAGCCATTTCTGTAGGATAGACCGGCCACTGGCAACAGAGGCCTCCTTTCAGGAGGTGCTTGTCATTTAAGGAGGACTGTAAGAAAATGAGGCAATGCCACATGTTGAGCTCTTCTCCAAAAAGAAGAAAACAGCTATGGGATGTGTTTTCAACCATCTGGATACAAATTGGGAACTTCTGCTCCACTTTTAACTTAGTAAAATTAGACATAATTACAGTAACTCCTCATCTCATTTTTGAGAACAAGAACGTCCATCTATTCCAAAATGACACTGATTCATTACTTGTGTCCAAATAATTAAATAACTGACAAATTAATTACTGGAACAGAGAATACATCCAAGGAGAGCACTTTAACAATTCACAATGTTGGCCTAATTACACAGAGAGGCACACCTGATGCTTCCTGGCAGAGCCCAATCTACATACGAATTTCTAAAGAGTAACCATCTTTGATAAGTTGCTTTAAGGTCCACGTACAAAGAAAATGTGTATCAGAATAGGTGTGTGGATCAGAAACGCTTGGTCTGGTGTAGTGTGTCTATGAAAGGTCCTTTTCATTCCCATCCCTTCACCTAACAAATGTTAATGACCAGCACCACATCTACATCACTATCTCTGGCCTCGCCCTTGAACTCTGTCTCTTCCTACCTTTCTGTGGCCATTGTTCCCTGGAAGCCCTCCAGGCACATTGAATGCTATGGTGTGTCCAATACAAAGTGCCTCCTTCTTCCCAGGGTTCCCTGTTAGATGAATGGCAGGTACTACTGGCATGTATCCAGGCTCCCACAGCCAGCTTTGATCTTCCTCATCCCTGGTATCCAAATAGTGAGCAAGTCTTTTCAGATCTTTTTGAATAATTGTGTTTGATCTCAAGCTCATTCACAGTGCAGCTTCTGTAGTTAAGAGGCACATGTTCATTAGAAAACATCTCCTATATCCTTCCCAGCATCCAACACATGTCTTTCTATTTTGTCCTCTGAAACTGTCACAAGTTACTTGCAGTTATTTGTTACGAAATTTGTTTTCATGCCTGGTTTCCCATTGCTTTTATTTTTTCTTCACTCTTTTATTCCTAATACCTAACACATAGTTGTTGTGAAGATTTTTGTTTTCTTTATGTTGAGGTGTTATCCATACTGAAGGCCATACTCTTTGATCTTCATCAGTAAGCAAGGTTGTATTATCTGCATGTCACAGGTGGTTAATGAGTCTTCCTCCAATCCTGATGCTGTATTCTTCTTCGTAGTGTCTAGTTTCTCAGGTTATTAGCTCAGTATACAGACTGAACAAGTATGGTAAAAGGGCCCAAGCCTGATAGACACCTTTCCTGATTTTAAACCATGCAGTATCCCCTTGTTTTCTGTTCCAGTCAAGAAATCAGATGACAAATTGCGTTGGGCACATCTGCTGCAAAAGACCTCTTCAAAGTATTAAAGAGCAAAAATATAACTTTGAAGACTAAGGTGTGCTTGACCCAAGCCATGGCATTTTCAGTTGCCTCATATGCATAGGAAAGCTGAACAGTCAGGAAGACAGAGGAAGACCTGATGTCTTTGAATTATGGTGTTGCCAAAGAATGTGAACCTGCCACAAGAACGAACAAATCTGTGTTGAAAGAAACTTAGGCAGAATGCTTCGTGGAAGTGAGGATGGTAAGACTTTGTCTCTTGTCTTTAGTCGTGTTGTCAGGATGGACCAATCCCCAGAGAAGACATTATGCTTGCTGAAGTAGACAGTGAAAAAGAGGAAGACCCTCAGTGAGATGGATTGACACAGTGGCTGCAGTGATGGGCTTAAGCACAGCTAAGATTGTGAGGAGGGCGCAGGACCGGCTAGTGTTTTGTTCTGTTGAACATGGAATTGCTGTTTGTCAGAACTGTGGCCTGACAGCACCTAACAACACCAGCAGCAGTATATACGGGTTTGGATGGGTGGACAGAGAGACAGACAGACACATATACATGATCACCATCACCTTTGTAGCAGCACCTTTGCCTTTCGTCTCACCCTGGTCCTACTTCCTTCCCTTCCCTTGCCTCAAATAATGTCCTCATCATACTATTTCTAGTGTACTTTCTAGTAGTAAAATCAGTAATGCCACTGTCCCCCAGAAACAAAGAGATAGCGGTTTAGGACAGAGTTTGCAAAGGTCTCGGTTTCTTCAGGATACAGCTGACACTTGTAAGTGGCATCCAATAGCCTTCTTGGCTCTCCTCCTGTCTGCCTCGTCCAGCCTCCTTGCCCTACTGCAGTCTCCACAACGTCACCGTGGTGGCCTTTGCATACACTGTTGCTTCTCCCCAGATGCCCTTTCTTATTGCCTCCATGCCAGCTCTGTTACTATATCTCCTTTAATTAGGAAGCCTTCCCGGTCACAATCAAGAATAGTTAGCATCTTTGTGTCCCTTTAGCACATGTGCAGAGACTACCTTCTTCTCTGTTTACTTGTATTTGTCCTCAGTAGATTAAGGGCTGCTTTAGGGCAGAGACTGTGTTTTCTTTTTTATATTTGTTTGCCCAGGATTATCACCAGGACTGACATTTTAGAGAGAATAAATAGGTGGAAAATGGATAACTTTGCTTTTATTAATACAAACTAATTCTATGTCACAAAGCACTTCTAAGCATATGTAATGAAATTTAAATGAGCATCTTAAGCCAATTTTAGCAATGGTAACATGGCTTCTTAAGTTCTTTTCCAACTTGAAAATTCTTTAATGGGTTGTCATCTGTCAATACTTATTCGATTTACACCATCACCTTGAAGATGTTTTTCCTCATAAGAAACTCTATTAAAAGTAAAGTAGAACCTTCGATAGGGAAAAAAAAGTCAGAGAATAAACAGTGCAGACATGTTAACGACGATAGAAACCAGCTAAAAGTGAGCAGCCATGAATGTTTTGAATTTTAAAATAGTTCTGAATTATTTTTTTTAAAGTGAGCATTTTTTCCCTCCCATGTACACTTGCTATCCCTCAAGATGTGCAAAGTGAAACTCTCAGGAATTCCAATTCTTCTCTAACTCGTTTGCCTGTGGCAGCATCGGCCTCTTTTCATGGGAAGTGTTTTGCCGTCACTAACATCCCTTGATGTCTTCACATTGGGTAGTCACTGTAAGCCGTTGGAGCTGAGCTGATGGGTTAATCACCTTTAAGCGTAAGTGTGGTTGAGCATTCAAGATGAAGTCAGACAAGTTCAGCAAAATAGGAGAGCTCCCTTCTTCAGCAAGTCCTTGATATGCTCTGATGATCCAGCTATAAGGTGTTTATCAAACAGAATGTAATTGGCCCTGTATCACCCTTTGTGGTGTGATAATGTGTACATTGGAGCACCAAGGGATGGCCGGGGAGGTGAAGGGCTTTGGAGGCCTCTGCTGTGCCTCAGTGCACATCTCTGACTGGAAGTGGAGGCTCCTGAAAGCTGTCATGAAGGTGGACATAGCAGAGTCAAGTGCATCTGACGCTAAAACCCACGTGTTCCTTTTCCAGTCCTGGTCGGAATGCCCAGGGCTCGGGCCTGAGCCTCAGCGTGCTGGAAGTGTTCTGGGAGGGGTTTGATGCACACAACCAGTGGAGCACCGCAGTACCTGTGCCTGCACTTACCTCATTGTTTATGACCCTCACGACAGCTCTGGAGGTGACGTCCTCACCTGGAAGGGAGGGCCAGGGTGGGGGAGCTGCAGAAACATAAGGCAGCCTGTCCCAAACTGCCCAGCTGCTTACACGAGTGAAAGAAGCCAAACCAAGAATCTATCCCAGGTTCCCTAACCTCTAGTGTGACTCTTTGACTCCTGCCACACTAACTTGTATAAGACGTGGACTAGCAGAAGGAAGGAAATACATAAGCAAGGAAAGAGGAGTGCAAGAACCGGAGCAAGGGACACAGTCATGGTGTAAATCAAGGCACCACTGTCATGGACTTTTTTTCCAAAGTGATGGCCATTCATATTCAGTTTATAGCAATGCAGCTATTTGTCACCAGATTGGAGAAGAGTTCAGGCTTTTTTGACCTTCTTTGTAAAACCATCAACTCTCATCTAAAGCTGGAATTAATGCGTTATGTAGTACATTTGGAACGATGATACCTTAGATGGCTGTCATTTGGAAATAATCATGGAATTGTAGCAAAATATACCACTAAGTATTTCAATCTTATACATTTTTCTTTTTCTTTTCCTAATTCAGTCAACACAGAAAAACACTGTAGTCTTCAACTTTACTAAGTTCATGGAAGAAAAGACAACTGCCACTTACTGTGCGTTGACTATGAAGTATCACTTTGCTGGATACTGGCCTCTATTACCTCACCCTCTCTTCTACCTTGTGCAGTAAATACTGTGATCTCTTGACAGTGGAGGCTCCAAAAGGAAGCTGATTCTCCCCATGTCACATTTCTAATAAGCACTATAAGCCACATGCCCTTTCTTCCCCCCTAGCACTTTCCTAAGTATCCTACATATATCCTTAGAGCAATACCATGAGGTAAGTACTTTCTCAAAGTCACAGAGCTCAACTTTAATGCCAGCAGTCTGCCTCCAGAGCCCATGTTCTTAACCAGAACCTAGTGCTACCACACCAAGTTAGTTCCATCTAATTCAATGCTGTATTTGCAGACAGAGAAGCCAATGGGGAAAATGATTTCATCTCTTCAGACAAAGGGCATGACGGAAAATGTTGAGCAAGTGGCATGTGGTTACACCGATTGTTCTTAACTACTGCGGGGTCTGCTCATGCAAGATCTGCCACAGGTCCCTTAATCTTGCCAGAGACGGAGTTTTGAACAGGAACGTAGATCTGAACCTTGGGTTCTAAAAGCAGTCATGCTTCTCTGCCTATTTCCCAGCACGAGGGCTCATTGAGGTTCTCTAAGATGAAAATTCTCTTGAAGAAAAAACCGCTTCTACAGTGAAGCCCGTGAGAGCCCGGACTCGCCGGGACTGCCTTGTTGTTCTGGGTCTCCCAAGTGTTCTGCCTTTGACGGAGTGCAGTCTTACCACTTGTCTGTCACTCTCTATTAAAGGAAAATACTGGAACAGGTTCCAGCTTTGGCAGTTTCCACTGTGCCATAATACGGTCACTTCATGTCTAACATGAGGCTGTAGGGGCCACCACATCCTCCTTTGCACTAAAATAAACTTTTCTGAATTTTGGCGACTAGCTGAAGGCTTTCATGAAAACCAGATACACCCTCTCCTCACTCACCGACATGGTTAGATTCCAAAGACCAGTTTGTTATGCAGAAATAGAGGATGACTGCATCATGGCATAACTGCCAAACCACTGAGAGTCACGGCCCGGCCAAGTTGACTCATAACCTTGACCATCACAGCCAGCGTTCCTCACACCTCGGCATTTGTTACTGCCTGACGTATGTCATTAATGCACAGAATAGCCAGGCAACATATTTTTTACTGTTGTTGTAAATGAGAAATGTTGGAGAATGCGATCGTTGGTAAGTGGGGAGTGGCTGCAGACCTCAGACATGGTTTTTGCTGTGGAGTCTGTCTGAGGGTCACTGCAGTCCGTGCTCCTCCTCGCCTGAAACTCGCCTGGAGGATGAGGTAGGAGATGTTAGCAGAAACGGGAGTGCACCGGCGGCAGGTTGTCCCATCACAGTGACTCCTGGCGTAATTTTCGACACTTAACTAATAATCTCAACTGCTTCAATTAGCTTGTTTTCCATAGTGAGAAGTTTAATTAAAACAGAGTGCAGATTTCAAAAAGATTGCTTATGAAAATGTATTCAAAATGTGAATTAAAAAGCCTCGGGACACCTTTTTATTTTAAGTAAAAAGATGAAGGTCCTGTAGTTTTTTGTATCCATTTTACCAGAAGAAAAGGGTTAGAGTGGTTTGCAATTTACTTGAAATTTCTATCAGGAACCTCACAAATCAGTCTTTTTCTTAAATTGCTTGAGTGATTGACCCATTTTAGAAATGTAAAACTTTAGGAAGTCATTCCAAATTTTAAATTTATGAATATGGAAGTTTTTTTCTTTTTCCCCCATCATTAAAAAAAAAAAGGTTTTCTTTTCAGGGAGTGGCTTTGGGCTCTGTGAAATGACAAGGTCACTAAGTCATGGAAATCCTAGTAGGAGCCATGGTCACATAGTGCCTAAGACATTTGACTGATAACGAGAAGGCTGGCAGTTCAAACCTACCAGCCACTCCTTGGAAGGAAGGTTGGGCAATCCACTCCTGTAGTTACATGGCCTCAGAAACCCAAGGAGGAGTCACTGTGAGTTAGGTCCAACTCCACAGCAGTGAGCTTGTTTTTTTTTTTTTTGGCATCCATTAGATGTGCAATGATGGCAATGATGCTTCTGTTTGAACTTATTGTGACCAATGTATCATATCTCTCAGTGAGTTGGGGCTGAGGGTGGAAGAGAACTTGAGCTCTACTAAATTGGGCCTTTGGCAGCCACTCCTCAGAAGGAAGATGGAGCAATCTACTTCCGTAGTGATACTGCCTTGGAAACCCAAGGAGGGGTCACTGAGTCGGGTCCGACTTGACGGCACATAACATTTCCTACCAAACACCACCATCGTGGTTTTACTATTTTCTTACAGTGTTCCACCACATTTGTATAATTCAGTTCTTGCCTTCAAGTTCATCAGAGTCTAGAAGGAACACAGTTATCACCCTCACTTTGAATCATTCCATAATCCCCTGTATATTTTAGGTTGCCCTTTGTAATTCAGACCCATGTGTATGCATCTTTCTTAGAGTACTTACCTTAAAGTGATAGAATCACTCCTTTGCTTATCTTATTGTTTCCCATTACATTTTAAGTTACTGTTAATAGGAGCCAATCATACAGTATATACTCAATGTACTAACTCTACTAACTCACTGCTGTGGAATTGGATCTGATTCATAGTGACCCCTTCTTGGGTTTCTGAGGAGGTATCACTGTGGAAGTAGATCACTCAGTCTTCCTTCTGAGGAGTGGCTGGTGGGTTTAAACTGCCAGCCTTCTGGTTAACAGTCACTTGCCTTAGGCACTATGCCACCAGAGCTCCTCAAAACAAACTCAGTGCTGTCGAATTGGACTCATAATGACCCTTTCTTGGGTTTCTGAGGCAGTATCACTACGGAAGTAGGTTGCCCAACCTTCCTTCCAAGGAGTGGCTAGTGGGTTTGAACCACCACCCCTCTGGTTAGCAGTCAAATGCCTTAGGCACTACGCTACCAGAGCTCCCACTTTTTTGTACCCTATGTACTAGATACAGAAAAATACAAAATTACTATTGAGTTATGTACAAAATATTTAGTGAAGACAAAAAAGGGAAGACTAACTGATGAACTGGATGTAGAGATAACATTGAAACCGAATGGGAAAGGTCACTAGTACCACACAGAGAGGACATGCTGGAAGGGTTTCCACGAACACTCAGCATAGTGTCAAAGGCATAGATACAAGGACGGTCTTGGTGTACGTCAGGGAAAGCCAGAAGGGTTAGGTGGTGGTGGTATATTGAAGATATTTATCATTATCATTGTCTTTATACTGTTATTTCCGCTCTGTCTTATTTGTTTATCAGTAGGGGAGAGTATTACTCTGCTTTGGAACCTACACATACTTCCGGAAGAAATGACAGGGTAGTCTTGGTGGTGGTGCTGTTGAGTTGATTTTTGACGCTTAGCAACCCAGTGTGACAGAGCAGGACTGGCTCAGGATTGTCTGGGCCGTAGTCTTCACAGGAGTAGATTGCCAAGTCTTTTCTGTCACGGAACAAGCAGCGAGGTGGCTTCTAATGGCCAGTCTTTTGGTTAGCAGATAAGTGCATAACCGTTCAACCACCAAGGCACCTAATAGGGTTAGAGCAGTTTAAAATAAAACCACATTGTCAGGTTAAGTGACCCAAGTGCAAGGCCAAGTGACTATCCAGAGAAGTCCTCACGGTAGGGCCTTCACCACAGTACAGGGGCTCACCCTCAGTTTTACATGGACAGGCAGTGTATCTCGGTGATTAAACATCAGTCAGAAGCCACACTGACCAGTTTTCACCACTTACTCTGCCCTGTAATTGCTGTGTGGCCTTAGGAAAGCCGCTTAGCTCTTTTGTGCCTAAGTTTCTAACTTGTAATGGACATTTTATTGCTTATTATGTGGGATTGCTTTTTTTGTTTAGCAAAATTAGTGTACAGGAAGTACCCTGGCACATAAAAAGTGACACATACATATTTTTATCGTTGTTACCTCAGAAATCTAATTCTTCAGTTAACCAGCGCAACTGTCTTTTAGGACTGAAATTTGCCCCAGACAGCTACTGTATGAGAAGTGTAATAATCCAGTACTGTTAACACTCACCAAAGCGACGCAATGGTGTAGACACCTTCAGATGTTGGCTAGGATACAATGCAACAGAACTCTTGTACCGGCTGTGTAAATGGGAATGGGCACCATCAGCCTGGGTGGAGTGTGTGCCTCCTTAAGTCCCAGCCTTCTCCTTGGCAGCCACTCAGCACACATGCCTGCAGAGACGCAGCAAAGGACTCAGACAAGACTGGCATCTGAGTTGGGATCTGCACCCAGTCATCAGACTCCAAAGACTGATGGGGAGGAGTTGTATTCATCTAGAAGGACAGTACTATCTTCCTCACAGCCTTAAAATAAATAGCTTGGACTCTGACTTGAGTCTTGTTGAAACTTGTTGAGTAAATGGTGCTTTATTTAAATGAGTAAGAGATAGTGGCCCAGTTGCATTAGTGGTGGTACTCATCGCTTTCACTGTGAAATCACTTGGTTCTCTGGTGTGCTCAGTCATGGGTGGTGTCACATCGACAAGGACAGTGTGACTCAAAACCGCAGCCCAAATAGCTGAAAAGACTGTTGTCATCTTGTCAACCTGGGTGTTTTGATAAACTCAAAGTAATCATTGTAACATTAAGCTTAAACCAGCTTTTAACACTGTATTATGATTTTTTCAATATATTTTAAATGAACAGATAATCACTAATTAAAGTGAAGCATTATGTAACATGATTATCAGCATTTAAAATTTAGACTCAAAACCAAAACAGTAGTTTTAAAATCACTATGTTTTGTAAATTCTTTAGTCTGTTTAAAATGACTTTTCTTAGGCTTACATTTTACTTGTGGCAGAAACAGAATTAAATAGGCCAGGCTATTTCCTGATAAGTCTCTTCTTTTCATAGTAAGAGTTCTTTGGTGTTTGGCTGAATATTGGTTCGTGCTTTGTAGGCTGGAAGTAGCCAACGAAGCCTCTCACCTCATGTCAGAGCCACGTACCCGCACCGTAGCCCTGCTTGCACCGAGGGTCTGAGTCACCACTGTCACTCACATACCCTTCCGACACTCTTCATTATCTGAGCTGAAACTTGAAAGTATAACTTGATGGGTGAAGAAACAAGTCCTTTGATGAAGCAACGGTGTGTATCCTCACACTTGCATTTCTCACCCACGTTTGTTCATCACTCTTAATGATGGTGCCCTGATTTGTAGACATAGAACGTGGGGTTCCAAAGGGCACTTGTTCCCTGGAGGCAGGGGACATAGACTGATACTTGATGTTCCACAAAAGAGACTGCAGCGGAGGTCTCTTTCTAAAAATGTATGGTATTTTTAGTAAATGTTACTTCCCTCCATCTCAAAAGAGTCCTTGCTACATTTTGTGACATGTGGTCATTAATTAGTTCTTTTAACAAACATTGATCCATGCCCTTTTAAGTGCTGGATTTTGAAAATACCAAAGTGGCTAAGATGCAGTCCTTGCCCTTAAGGACCTT
>NW_006921656.1:6672311-6672948 GCF_000298275.1 Orycteropus afer afer | reverse complement strand
GCACCCCTAGAGGACAGAGTAGAACTGCCCCGAGGGTTTCCAAGGCTGTAATCTTTATGGAAGCAGACTGCTTTATCTTTCTCCTGTGGAGGGGCTGATGAATTTAAACCACTGACCTTTCCGTTAGCAGCTAAGTGCTTGCTTGACCGCTGTGCCACCAGGGCATAGGTTAGCCCACCAGAGTTTACTGGAATGTTAAAGCAATTAGACTTTAGAAATGAAAGTTGAAATTTATTCTAAAAGTTTGATCTGAGTGTTCAGTTTATATTGAAGAAGAGCAAAGACTAAAGGCAAAAATCCCATCAGAATACAAAAACACCTTGTGTTGTCAGTACCTGTGGAAGAAAGAAGCAAAGTTGGTTTCATTTCACAGAACATTTCCACTTCTCTGCAGCAGTGCTCTTGTTTGCGAACAACTTCAAGTTCCTGATTGTGACTAAGGAGCCTGTCCTGATTCACTTCTAACCGAGGATTTGTTCAAAAATAAGGAGGTGTTGTCAGAGGGAAATAGAGTCTGTGTTTGCCTCTGGTGTTAACAGTATAGCTGGACATTTATTGATACTGGAGGTCAGTGTTCATTCTGTTCAAAGTAGTTTCCTCAATGCCTAGGAACCTCTTGCTTTATATTTAAAATTCT
>NW_006921656.1:6664942-6671841 GCF_000298275.1 Orycteropus afer afer | reverse complement strand
CTGGCAGTCCATGGTACTTTCAGCATTCTTCACCAGCACCACAACTCAAAAGCATCAACTCTTCTTTGGTCTTCCTTATTCATTGTCCAGCTTTCACATTGCATATGAGGCAACTGAAAATACCGTGGCTTGGGGTTAGGTGCACCTTAGTCTTCAAGGAGAAGATTTCAAGGATAAGACAGTGATAGACACACACAAAACAAAATGTTGGCTTTAGAGTGATTATGGAGCACAAATAAATAAGAACAATGTGGTGGCTTTGATGAAGCATAAATGCACCATCATTGAATTCATACCAGGCCAGTCAGGCTTTGTGACTCTGGTGCTCACGTTGCCAGGAATACAAGAACAGTTTTCATTTTTGTTCGCATGAGACTTTTTTTCTTACATAAGTTGTAACGATTAGATAGCCTTCAACATTTGGCTCCCAAGTGGCCCTTTCTGTTGGAAACCTTGTGTGTCCTTAACGTGTTTGTGTCCTTAACGTGGAGGGAGGCACGCTTCTCATCTTGACTGAGCCCAGTGACCGGTACTCGGTGGGAACAGGACAGGACTTTACACACAGTGTCTTATGTAGCAGTTGTACTGAGTATGTGGCACGTCTCCAATTTTGTTGTTGGGGATCAGAGATCCCAAACCAAAACTTAAGAGTTTGCCAAAAATCATAGTCTTGGGGGAAAAAAAGATAAAATTCTAAACCAGAGAGTGACTCAAAACTTTGTACTCTTAATAAGTAAATAAGTACTCTACTAATTCTGTTTAAAAAACATAAATGTGCACAAATATGTTGATTTCCAGTCTGAGTATTCCAGCAGAAGCAAGGCTGCCATGTCCATGACGTTTGCTGAGTGCACACCGAGCTTCATCATGTGTACAAGGGCTGCAGGCAGATCGCCTGCACCCTTGACTCGTAACAGCTGTCAGGGTCCTGGGACGCAGTGCTGCCGCTGCAGAGGAGGAGACTGACTAACAGCGATGCTGGCACTGCCTGCCGTTCCAGCTCTCACTCTCCTGTTGATTCTGTCCACATCCTTTGTGGGATTCAGTGGGTTGGACTTGCACACACAGGTGTTCCTATTGCTCCTATCGAATATGTGGTTTATGAACAGTTTGACAGAGCAGTTATGTAGCCAGTAGGACAACAGTGATGTTTACAGTTCACTCATTCTATGAAGAGAGAGAACCTCATATTTATTAAGTACCTACTGTGTTCCAGGCAAGAGCTCTGGTAGCGTAGTGCCTAAGGCTTTTGACTGCTAACCCAAAGGCTGGCAGTTCAAACCCACCAGCCACTCCTCGGAAGGAAGATGGGGCAATCTGCCTCTGGTGAGACTGCCTCAGAAACCCACGGAGGGGTCACTATGAGTCGTATTCCACTTGACAGCAGTGAGTTTGGTTTGGTTTGGTGTTCCAGGCACCATGCTAGTTCTTAATGCTTTTGATCTCAGTTCATTTTCACAGATACCACCCTAAGCCTGTGCAGTAAATAATTATCTGCAGTTGACAGATGTAGAAGCTGAGATACAGCTTTTAATGTAGCACATGTACAATGCAAGATTATTCTCCAAATACTCTTTCAGCTTTTGGTATTTGATTTGAAAAATCTAATGTAGAGCATTTATCCTGCCAGATGCTGTGATCTGCAACAGGGAGTAATGTCATGGCCCAGAGAGATGGAGAGAAGCCCACGCTGGTTTATCACTTTCTCTGGGTGATGCATGGAGTCTAATCCGTTTAGTCCAGTGTTTTGGTTCTCTGGTGTTGCTCTAACAGACATGCCACAAATGGCATGGAGGGCTTGAACAAACAGGGCTTTTATTCAAGAAGGCTAGAAGTCCTAGTTCAAAGTGCCAGCTCTTGGGGTTGGGTGAATGGCCCTTTACCTTGGGCTTCAGCTCTGCCTCTGGCTCCCAGCCCACTCAAGCTTGAGGCTTTCTTCACTCGGGCAGCTGCTGTCTGCTGAGGCCGACAAACCCCGGGTCGAGAAATAAAATGGCACAGTCCCGAAATGATCAAACAATACAGTAGGCCACTGGTTCAAGTCCATTAACAGTCTCAGGATTGACAGACAACATGGCAGGCTGCCAAATGAAGACTCAGCTACATGCAGGGTCAGAGCATGCCTGAAAAACTGCAGAGACCTTTCTCAACGCATCTCCTTGTGTACTGGAAGCAAGCCACATCCCCAAGGCAGCTACTCAGCTGCTCCAATAGATTCCACCATGGAGTTGATTACCAGTCTCATCATGGGGAACATCTACATCCAGCTGCCCAGCACTCAAAACCAGAGCCAGCCAAGGTGGCACACAGCCTTAACTACTACATGCGTGTCTTGTTTAATCCTGATGACAGTACAGGATAATATATTTCTCTTTTACAACTGAAGAAGCTCAGGCTTGGAGAAGTGAATTTCTACCCCAGGACGTAAGCCTAGGCCCACACAGCTCATGGTCGTTTCCCGCGCAGCTGTGGTTGATGTCTAGCATTCACTTCGGTCGTTTATTCAACAAATGTTTATTGAATGTCCATTTTGTGCTTGGCACTGTGTTTGAGGCTGGGAATACAGAGATTATTAAGACAGAGATCCTTTCCCTAGAAAGCTCCCACATTAGGAGACAAATACAAATATTTAAATATAGTGCTGTAGCTCTATGAAATCTAAGGAGACAAATCACTATCTTCAGAAGACCAAAACTGAAACCTAACCTGTTGCCATCAAGTCAATACTGACTCATAGCAACCCCACAGGAGAGAGTAGAACTGCCTCCACAGAGTTTCCAAGACTGTAATCTTCATGGAAGCAAACAGCCACATCCTTCTTCTCTGGAGCAGCGGGTGTGTTTGAACTGCTGGCCTTTGGTTAGCAGCCAAGTGCTTAACTGCTAGGCCACTAGGGTTCGTTATTTCCAAAAGAAGACAGTGCTAAACTGGTGGGGACCACTGGGGACATTTCACTGAAAACCAGACTGTTGAAGGATTAAGAAGGCGTCACCAGACAGAGCAACCAGGAACAGCATCTCACACATGAACAGCAAGGCCAAGAGGCAGAAGACAGTGAGTGGGTTTTCCCGGGGAGCTATAGAGAGCTCTGTAGACGGTGATGCACGGGAGTGGGGGCGGGGAGCAGCATGCTCCTAGGCAGGGAGGTGAGGCTTGATACAGGGCGCAGCACTGGGGAGCCCTTGAAGAGGGACGTGCGAGGGAATGATGTGTTTAGACTGGTATTTAGAAAAATTAATTACATGTCAGTATACAGGCTGGATTGGCAGATGGTGAGCCTCAGGGAAGGGACCAGGTAAGAGGTGGTGCCTTATCATTTATAAGCCCTTTAAGTGTCAGGACAGAAGCTAAAGGAAACCTCTGGTGTGACAGCCACCCCACCATCTTTGGTGCCATCTCTGTAGCACTGTACCTCTTCTTACCTGAAGGACCAGAGATAATTGTGTGAGGGGCACCTTGGCAGCCACAGAGATCGCTGTTGGTTTCGTGCCCAGGTGGTCGTCATCCTCACTACCTGTGAAATGAGCACCAGCCCCTTTGAAAGGAGAGGAAAACGGTGGTCCGGAGAAATTCAGTCTCAGCTCACAGGTGAGGGAGCCAAACTTTGAAGCCATTCTTAACCGTGACACGTGCCTTTTCCACTGCAGCGCCCTCAGACTTGACTAAGCAGCCACCCTAGTGGAAGCCAAACTGGAGCAGTTACATTATGGCATGTTGTTAGGTGCTGTCGAGTTGGTTCTGACCCACAGTGACCCATATAGAACAGAGTGAAGCACTGCCTGGTCCATCCCCATAATCCTTACGATGCTTGAGCCCATCGTTGCAGCCACTATATCATTCTGTCTCATTCAGGGGCTTCCTCTTTTCACTGACCCTCTACTTTAGCATGTCTTTCCCTGGGAACTGGTCCCTCCTGACAACATGACCAATGTACTAGAGATGAAGTCTGGCCATCCTTGCTTATAAGGAGCATTCAGCCTGCTGGCTGTGCTTCTTCCAAGATAGTCCTGTTCTTCTGGCAATCCATGATACTTTCAATGTTCTTCACCAGCACCGTAATTGGAAGGCATCAGCTCTTCTTTGGTCTTCCTTATTTATTGTCCAGCTTTCACATGCATGTTAGGTGACTGAAAATACCATGGCTTGGGTCAGGCGCACCTTAGTCCTCAAAGTGATGTCTTTGTTTTCTAGCTCTTCACAAAGGTCTTTTTGCAGCACATACACCCAGTGCATTATGTCATCTAATTTCTTGACTGCTGCTTCCATGAGTGTTGATTGTGGATCCAAGAAAAATGAAGTCATTGACAACTTCAGTCTTTTCTCTGTTTATCATGATGTTCCTTATTGGTCCAGTTGTGAGGATTTTTTTTTTTTTTGTAATGTTGGGTGTAAGACATACTAAAGGCTGTTGTCCTTGATCTTTATCAGTAAGTGCTTCAGGCCCCCTTCACTTGCAGCAGGCATGGTTGTGTTATAGAGAAGGATGATGAAGTGGTTTTTTACATACATCATGACACTGGTCTTCGCAGAATGCTGTGTCTGGGAATTAGAAAGCTACTGTAAACAAGTTGTTGTTGTTGATAGGAGCTACTGAGCCTAGTTTGAACTCAGAGCAACCCCATGTGACAGGCAAAAATTGCTCCAGACTGTTCTAGGCTGTAATCTTTAAGGAAGCATATCACCATGGTTTTCTTCCCATTGGACCACTTGGTATATTTGAACCACCAGCTTTTTGATTAGCAACTGGGTGCTTAACCATAGTGCTACCAAGACTCTGTGTCACAGATTAAAAAAATAAATAAATAAGAACTACTGCCATCAAGTCAATTCCAACTCATAGTGACCTGTAGTAGAGAGTAGAACTGCCCCAGAATGTTTCCAAGGCTGTACATCTTTACGGAAGCAGACTGCCACATCTTTCTGCTGTGGAGCAGCTCATGGGTTCAAACCACCGACTTTTTGATTAGCCTCAGAATGCCTTAACCACTGCACCACCAGTGCTCCTCCACAAATCACTTAGGGCAGCAAAGTTTCAAATCATTCCCCTTGTCAGTTAGTGGTTATTAACAAGGAAAACATCATCCCCATAATGTTGAGTTATTGAAGCTTTACTTTGTGCCTGGCATTGTACCATGGGCTGTATACATATCCTCTCCCCTGAGCATCCCCTTCAAACCAAAAAACCAAACCCACGGCCATCAAATCGATTACAACTCATCGCATCCCCCGCTGGGTTTCCATGGTGATATATCTTTACAGAAGTAGATTGCCCATCTTCCTTCCATGGAGTGGCTGGTGGGTTTGAGCCGCCAACCTTCTGGTTGGCAGTCACATGCCTTCGGCGATGTGCCACTAGCTCCTGATCATCCCCTCCAGTATCACTGAATTCTAGTCTAAACACATCCCTGTGGAACAGCTCAGTAGAGTGAAATAGCTTCTTCAAGCTCCAGAGGCCGAGCAGTGCTACAAGCCTGCATGCAGCCTGAAACCCTGCTCTCTTTTGCACCAAGCCAAAAAAAAAAAAAAAAAACCCAAACTCACTGCTGTTGAGTTGGTCTCAACTCACAGTGACCCCTCCTTGGGTTTCCGAGGTGGTATATAGAAATAGATTACTGAGCTTCCTTCTGAGGAGTGGCTGGTGGGTTTGAGCGGCCAGCCTTCCTCTGTCTAGCAGTCAAATGCCTTAGGCACTGCACTTGCAGAGCTCGTCTTTTGCAAGGTCTGCTTTATTTCCCTGCAGCTGGCTCTTGGTCATGGCTTCCACTTCAGATGCTGGAACTAATTAATTGCTGTTTCCCATATACAACATTCAGGATGTAGTATTTTGTGATACTTTGAATTCCCCTAGGAATTATGCTCCAGTCTGAACTTGCCTCGTTAGACTTTGACGTCATCAGCGTAAGAATGCTGTTTATACCACATGCTGATAAGGCGAACCTACAGAACTTTGTTTTTCCAATGTTACATCCTTTCACCAATAGTCTTTCTCTGCCACTGATCTCAGAGAGCCCTAATATTTCACTAACAAATGTAACACTCGATGTTTGTGGTCCAAAATGTCTTAATTTGGGCACTTCAGGTTCTATAAAATGTGTTTTATACGTCAGCAGTTCTCTCCATCAGAATTGAGAAGTGGACTCTGCTGTCATTGTAGTTCACTGACTGCAGAGTCCCTCCTTGCTGTCCTCTGACACTGCTTTCTGAGGCCTCCTCCTGCAGGGAGAGGGGTTGAGCAGAGGGCGGAGCTGGCTGTCCGGACAGGAGCCCTGGTGCACCACTGTGGAGCCGAGAAGTGGGGCTGCAAACTGAGGTGTGCTGTGGGTGCAAGCAACACACCAGATTTCAGAGACTTGGTATGAAAAAAAGAATACGAAATTAAATATGTTATTAAAATGAATTCTACCTGTTCACTTTTACTTTTTTCCAAATGTGGCTGCTAGAAAAATCTGAATGACATATAGGGCTCACATTTCATTTCTCTTGGATCACACGGAGTTATGAGATTCTGGCTGTGTCTGTCCCTGGCACCTTAGTAGCGTGGCCTCCTGGGTAAGGCTCACACACCTGCAGGCACCCCACGAGATGCAGACAGGTTTGAGACTGTCAACTTACTATTTTTTTCCTGAATCTCATCCTTTTTTATATCTTGTGTTTCTTATACTTTATTTAAGATAGAGTGTATTAATAATATAATACAAATAATACACATGAATGTGGTATGGTGGTTGGTGTATGCCATCAAGTCAATTCCAACTCACATGCCCCTAGAGGACAGAGCAGAACTGCCCCATAGGGTTTCCAAGGCTGTCAGTCTTAAAGCCCACAGTAAACCCACTGCTGTGGAGTCCATTTTGACTCATGGCACCCCTAGAGGACAGAGTGGAACTGCCCACAGGGTT
>NW_006921656.1:6659181-6660610 GCF_000298275.1 Orycteropus afer afer | reverse complement strand
GTGGTTTCCCTTTCTGGAATCGGAAGACAGCACGCCACTGAACGGCTGAGGGGTGCTGGTGGCTGTGGTCAGAGCCTTGGTGGCCTAGCTAACAATAGCAATGGTACATGGGGCTGGGTTGAAGACCAGGATTCGAATTCCACAGAAGAGTGGGATTTCGCCGTGCCTGCCAAGGGATGAAACCTACAGTGGGAAAAACGCACAAAGGAAACCCAGTTGTGGATGAGATCTCAGAACGGGTGGTGTGTTTTGATGTCACCAGGCATTTGACTGGACGTGGCTGGGTCCTTCAGTAAGGGCCGAAGAATTTGCAAAGAGGAGCATGGTCAAGCTGCTGTGTAATACGGGTGGCAAACACTAAGCATAACATCCTTGGACTCTTCATAGCCTTTTCTGATGCCTTGGGACTCATCTTGCTAATGGATGCACAAAGTAAATGGAGAGAAAGCACAGGTGCTCACCCAGTTCAAAGCCGTGGCACCTGGACCCTAGGAGGACTGGTGACGCTCTCGCCGCGTGGGCTGCGTACTACCTCTAATGACTCCTGCCACATGCACTCTGGACTCTAGTTTCGCTTTTCGTCTTTTTTCATAACAGCCAAAATCTTTTTGGAATTTCTTCACTTAGCTAAAACAGATACTCGCTTAGGTCTTTGGTAAAAAGCAAAGTGGTAAAGCAAAGAAAGTAGGAGAAACCTGTGTTTAATCTCTCAGAAGTTCAGTTTGTAAAAATCTGGGACTTGTAGTTTCTGCTGTTGAGGGTCGTCCTGAAGGTTGCGAGAGATGGGAAGGCGTGCTGCCTCCGCACCCTGGAGCGGGGTCCGCCCTTCCTGCCCCACGATGTCTGTGCCATCAGCACTGGCTGATGTCATTCGCCCTTGGACTCTGGGTGAACCCCAGTGCCCGCTGCCCTTATAGACTGTCCCTTCTGCTCCTCATCGCCCCCAGGACTGGCTAGGACAGGCTGGTACAGCTAGATCATGGAGGGACTACTACTGTGGCTGTGGAGGGGACAGAGAGGGGTTCGCTCCTTTGCCAAAGGCTCCCCCCACGTGGGAGCTCCGCTCGGGAGCGGCCACGGTGAGCAGCAGACAGGCTGGGCAGGAGCAGCCAGGTGGGCAGCCATGGTGCCCCCTGCCACGTGGCGGGAAGAGGTCTTTTTAGGAATGGTTTCGAACCATCAGGCAGCACAGACATTTCACAACACTAGTTTGGGGGCAGAAGCAAGTTTCTCTTGGATTTTACAGATTGGGGATTTTTTTTCCTCCAGTTTTTCAGATACATTGTATTAAAATTGGAATACAAATAAGGCCCCCCACAGCACAAGACTGCAGTAGAGAATGGTCACACTGCATCACCCCATTGAGTTTCTGTAATGACCTCCATCCCGCTAATGGACGTGTAAGCCCCGCATTGTTTCTCTAACTTCA
>NW_006921656.1:6643046-6657661 GCF_000298275.1 Orycteropus afer afer | reverse complement strand
TATGAAAGAGACCTGCATAGAGATGTTCAGCAACTGTCTGAGAACACACAGCTGGAAAGTGCTTGAGCCTAGGGTTCTTTCTGATTCTAAAAACCATTGGACAGCTAAGAAACTGTTTAACAGTTGCATCATTACCTTGTGGCAAAACAACACTCAAAGCCCCTTTAGCCAGACAGGCACAGGAGCTCTCTGGTGGTGCAGTGGTTAAGTGCTCGACTGCTGAAAGGTCACAGGTTTGAACTCTCCAGCCTCTCCATGAGAGAAAGATATGACAGCCTGCTTCCCTAAAGCCCGAAGCCTTGGGAATCCCTTGGGAGAGTTCTGCTGTGTCCTAAAGGGTTGCTAGGAGATGGGATGGACTCAAGGGCTATGGGTATCCACTTAGGCAGAGCAGTGGCCTGAAGGCTCTTGGTGGTTTTCAGGTGCCACGCCTACAGAGAGTAACGGGACTGAAGTGAAGGTTGCACGGGCCCTGCTCTCCAGGCTGCTGCTGCTGCTGCCGGCAGCTTTCACGTTCTGTGTGTCCTTAGGTCTCCTCCAGCTCACCTAGGAGCTCTGAAAATCATTGCAGGTTTTCACTTCGGAAAAGATGCCCTTTAAATGTGACGATTTAAGCATCAGTAAAGCAAACATTAAGGAGTTCTGGTGGTGTAGTACGTAAGGCATTTGACTGCTAACCAGAAGGCTGGTAGTTCAAACCCACCAGCCACTCCATGAAAGGAAGATGGGGCAATCTACTTCCATAAAGATTTACCACCTTGGAAACCCAGTGGGGGTCACTATGAGTCAGAACCAATGGCAGTGGGTTTGTTTTTTTTTTTGGCAAAGCTAACATTGGGCAAACATTGCTTTGCTATAACAGGGCTGTCTGTTTGGGCCTTTCCAAATCAGGAACAGTTTGCTTTGGATTAATAAATTCATTAACCATGTCTTGAGTTACAGTGTACTGCTGTTAAACTTGATACCTAGACTGTACTGCAGATAATCTAATAAGTTTTGCACTTGCATCAGGGAATTCCTTAGAATTAAGCTAATATGAGAGAAAGTTTTCTCATACTTCTTTGAGCAAATCTTGAAGGCATCAAGTGTCTGTTGAGTACTTGTCCACTCTGAGTGACTCACTTAAGTGCTGCCACACCTGTGGTTTCATTCTCCCGAGAACCTCTACATCACTGGTAGCCCTTAAACGTAAGAAAATTGATCTCTGAAGATTTGAGCACCTTGACCAAAGCCACATGGTAGTAAATGACAGCTGGACTCCTTCCTTGTTCTCTTGAATATCTAGCCTACGTTTCTTGTTTTGTTTTTAGTTTAACTTGAGAGCAACTAGTAAGAAAAACATTTCCCTATCCGTGTAAATAATACCAGCTTCACCGCTCACCATGTGGCATCTTGAGGCATGAGCTCCACAAGTGTAGAGAAACGCAGTGGCTGGTCACAGGCATGCCAGGCTAGCACATCAGTTATCATTGTCAGCTTGCACTAACGTTTCTGAGAGCACACGAGATTTATCACTGAGGAATTGCAGAATAATGGTAGTATATGGAAACAGAGTCAACAGGGAGATGTACTACATCATTGGGATTTAGCGCTGCCATCTGCTTAATCACATCGAGATGACTGGAGCGGTGCTTGTGATCAGCCATTCATGGCAGGGACAGATGCCATGCAGAGTGATCAGGCCAGGGAAAGGGGTCCTTCCTGAAGTGTGTATTATGTGACAGCGTTGCTGAAGAACAGATGTTTGTTTATCAAACCCCCATTCTGGTTGGTTTTCTTGTGGTTACTATTTTGTTTTCAATTTTATTTTGTTGCTGTTAATATACACAGCAAAACATGCACCAGTTCCGCCGTTTCTGCATGTACAATTTGGTGACACAGATTACATTCTTCAGGTTGTGCGAGCAGTTCTTACCCTCCTTTTCGGAGTTGTTCATTCCTTACTAACATCAACTCGCTGCCCCATAGGTTCCTGTCTGATCTTTTAAGTTGCTGTCATCCATTTGATCCCAAGTGCCTACTTCTTTAAAGAGCATAATTGTGTAACTGCTTAAGCTAAACTGTTTGGCTTTAAGAAGAATTCAGGGGGTATTTTTTGTTTCAGTTTTAAAGATGATCTCAGAAAGTGTGGCATCAATGAGGGTCACACCCGCATTTTAAATCTTCACTGTAGAATTTTAAAGCAAGTGAGACAAAAGGTCTACTGCATGAACCTTCTGTGTTTTCTTTCTTATTAGGAGGTATTTTTTTGATTTTTAAGAGAATTTTCCTAACAAATCTCGCACATACAATCTGTTTTGACTGAGAGAGAACAATGCAACTTTTGCCTCATTTTTTCCTATTAAATGAGGTGGCACAATTGACAGAAAAGTCAGTGGCCATGAGGTTACGCACACGTGGGTTGGAGGCCACTTCACCGCTTCCTTAGATGAATGGTTTTGGCCAGGTCACTAACTCTCTTGAGTCCTCCTTCCTCATCTGTGAAATGAAGATAGTATCTGACGTCTGAGACTGTGGCTGCAAAGCAGATGCAGTGTACGGACCAGATGCTGAACACGCTGGACCTGCTGTGGGGGAGCCTGCTGTGTGCCACACACAGTTGTAAACACGTCATGGCCTTGTGGAGGTAGGCCCCGTTGTTATCCCATGTTGCAGTAGGGAAATTGAGGTACAGAGGACCAGGGCCTTCCTCAAGGTCCCTGGAGAGTGAAGCTAGAACTGCTGCACTGCCTTTCTCTACAGCTGCTGGTGGTATGTGCCCGATTGATGGTCTCTGCACAACGGCATCTTTTCTGAGAAAGATTCTAGTCAGTAAAACCCCAGCAAACAAACAAATCTGACTAAAGTCGTGCATGCCTTTCTGGTACCTGTTTGTGAGATAGGTTGCTGAAGCCTTCATGAGTTTACTTTGTGTAGAGTTTGAAACACTGTCCTGGAAGCATAAAGTTGAAGTCAGAGCTTGAAGTTGCTGGATGAAGATAGTTGGCTGTCGACGGTGTCAGGGCCTGAATTCCTCTGACTCTTATTCGGCTCATTTACTGTACTCACAACGTACTAACAGACTTAATCAAATAGGCGTGGGGTGTATTTTATCCTTTCATTTGCCACTGCATAAATCCATATGTCTTATTGCACTGAGCAAATCTGCTGCAAAAGATCTCTTTAAAGTATTAAGGAATAAAGATGTCCCTTTGAAGACTAAGGTGTGCCTGACCCAAGCTATGGCATTTTCAGTCACCTCACATGCATGTGAGAGCTGGCCAGTGATGAATATGGAAGGCCAAAGAAGAGTCGATGCCTTTGAGCTGTGGTGCGGGCAGAAAATAATGAAAGTGCCACAGACTGCCAGAAAAATGAACCTGTCTGCCCTGGAAGAACGGCAGCTGGGATGCCCCTTGGAAATGAGAATGGCCAGACTTTGTCTCACCTACTTTGGTCATGTTGTCATGAAGGGAACATTCCGTGGAGGATATCACGCTCGGTAGAAGGTCAGTGAGAGGGGAATACCCTTGGACTGACACAGTGGCTGCCGTGATGGGCTCAGGCACAGCAAGGATTGTGAGGGTGGGGTTTGTAGTACACAGGGTCACTGTTGGCGCTGACTCGACGGCACCTAAGAACAACACAGGGCCATGTTCCTTTGGGAAGGTCATCTGTAAGTGTGTTTCAGGAGCCTTAAAAATGTCAGTTCCTGTGACCCAGTCTGCACAGCAGGTGCCTGAATGTAAACAATGAGTGCTTGACAGTGTAAATACGTTGAAGAGACTTTTAAAAAGAATAAACAGTTTCTGGCAGAGTTCAGGGAAGGAAAGAGAGAGATGGTGGATCTTTAGTCTCTCATATAATCTGCTGGGTAGATTGTGATACTAAAGATGAGTAATAACATTTGGGAAAATAGGTCTAGTTGGGGCCTGTTGTCTTTGGGGTATCATCAGATTGTAATGACTAATAATCAGTGTGGAGCTGTTTTGCATATTGATAAGCCACTGTACAGACAGTTGGCGCACTGCACCTGTCGTTGTCATTAGTGGTACAGTTACTGTCCCCTGGCCTTGGGTTGGATTTGAGTCATGAGGACGTGATGTATAAACAGGAGGGAGCATTGCCCGGTCCTGCCCTGGCTGCATGGTCCTGGGGCTGCCTGAGCCACTGTGTGGCTGACGTGTCAGTCTCCCTCATGGAGAGTAGCCCGGTTGGCGCTGACTCTCTCCATGACCAGCCGTGACGGCCTCGTCTAGCGACTGCCCTTTCTCAATAACATGTTCAGAGTATGTGAGGTGGAGTCTCTTCTCGCCGCTGAGGAACATTCTGGTTGCATTTCTTCTCAGCGGACAGTCCACAGGACATCCAGTGTCTGTCACCAACACCACAGTTCAGACACAGCAGTTGTTCCCTTTCCCTCATTCACAGTTAATACTCCATTCCAATTTTCTCAGTTGTTACACAATGTTTTACCATGGTTACATTCATACCCCAGTTTTTTTTTAAGTACTAAGTAAGGTATGATTTTATTTTCGGTATTCCTTTTTCATATCAACACACAGTATTTTTACATAGTTAATCTACTAGAAGTTCGGGCAAGGTGATCAGTCCCACAACTGTGTTTGTGATAAACAGAGTGATAACCTTACACCATTGGAGTCAGACAGATCGGATGTCAGTAATGGCTGCTGCGCTTTGCAGCTGGGTGTGTGGTCTTTCACTAGCCCTTGATTTCCCCATCTTACGAAATGGTACAGATAATAATAGTGCCTGTGTCCTGAGGTGAATGTCTGGATTAAGAGCACACAGATGGACTGGCCCTTAGCACTCAGTTTGTAAGATGCCATTTTCCTTTCTCTCTTACTGCTTGGCATCTTGTTGCTGCTCAGTAAGCCCAGTGCCTGTGATATCAGCACCACGCACATCTTCCTGATTGTGTGATCAGTGATTCTGCATCACACGTAGGTTCCATTGGCTAATGTCTGACCATTTGTGTACAAAATATAACCAGCTTATCTCAGAGTTCACTGTAATTTGAAAGAGAGTAATTGAACTTGGTCTTTCGTTGATTGTTTCTTCTTTCCATGTTTTTGTTGACTGTTCTGAAAATGATCAAAAGATGGACATTTACATAGAAAAAGGGGGAAATAATCATTAGAACTAACAGGCAGACCCCAAATCTGTCATTTGTAAAGAATGGTATACCGCATAAAGGTGAATTTATATTTTTTATAAATTAACAAATTAATTACTTATGTCATCAATGCAACTTCTATGAAATAGTTAAAAGTATTCACCATAGTCTTACATCGCTAAGTTTTTGAGAGATTGGGTCTCTTGAGAAATCACCTGTAAAAAATGGCATGTCTATAGCTTGATAAGACATTTTAGAGACGGAAAGAATTCTGTCTGTGTCAGTGTGACCAAAGTTATGGAGGTAAAATGGTGCCTCCATTATAGCTGAATGGGGACTTTGTTACCCATCTGGACCTTAGGATTACAGCCCTGCCATTGACTAGCTGCAAAGTCTTGGGCAGTTACTTAGCCTGTCTGTGCTTAACGTAATGATTAAGGAAAATTTGACTATGGAGGAATGAAGGACGTGTGTGCAATTTGAAAATCAAGGGAAATTCTGGAGGGAGGTACCAGTGTTGGCAGCTTTGTAAATGTATCAGATAGAACGATGTCACCAGCACTGGCAGGCCAGACTAGAGGATTGTGCAGGGCCATGCCAGCGATGGAAGCCTTCGCTTTGGCAGGGCCTTTCCTAGTCTCTGGTCTCCTCTCAAGTCACACACTCCTGCAGTCTAACCTTATGCTGAGCTGTTGAGTCACACTTGTTTATGTTTTGCTCAGTTACATGTTTAATGGATGCCAACACTTCAATTGTGAGAGTAAATTTAATGTCTTCAAATTCTTGATGGCTTCTTTAGTTATTTTATCCACGTAAGACTTTTTTTTTTTTTTTTAATTTTGTGATTTGAGTGGAAGTTTACAGAGCAAATTAGTCCCCACAATGCAACAGCTTTCTTCCCGGTTCCTCCCTGTGGTTACTGTTTCCCTTCATCCTTCCTTCCTGTCCCTTCCTGCTTTCTGAACTTTGTCCCTGGGCACATGCTATCCTTTTGATCTCGTATGGTTGATGGTTCTAAGGACTACATACCTCCCTGGTGTGACTGTTCACCTTATAGACCTGTCTGTTGTTTGGCTGAAAGTTGAGCCTTGGGATCAAGTTCAGTTCCAACCTTGAAGATTGTCTAGGGCCAAAATCTCAGGCGCTCCACCAGTCTTTCTGAGACCAGTAAGCTTGGTGTTTTTTATGATTTGGGGTTTTGTTCTATATTTTTCTCCCACTCTATCCAGGATGTTCTATTTTGATCCAGTTAAAAGCAGTTAGTTGGTAATGGTAGCTAGACACCTAGTTCTCCTGGTCTCAGGGCAGTGGAAGGTGAGATTCACATGGTCATTAGTCCTTTGGATAAATTGTTCCCTTGCATCTTTGATTTTCTTTAATTTTCATTGCTTTGGCAGGGGAAGACCAAATAAGTTGCACCTTAGATGGCCGCAGTAAGCTTTTAAGACCCCAGTTGCCACTCACCAAAGTAGAATATAGAAGATTGTCTTTGTAAACTGTATTAGGCCAGTTGTTTGCTTGCTTTCATTTGTGATTTGGGTGCAGATTTATAAAGCACATTTGTTTTATATCCAACAGTTCATGCACATTTGATTGCACAGCCCGATTACCATCCCCAGCCATAAAAAAATCCTACTCCCCTGTGCCCTTCTTAACTATGCATTCCTGTCTGTCCAGCTTTCCCTCTGTGTGAATGCTGCCCCTCTGATTGAGCTAAGGGGTGCATCTCCCTGGGCTAGGTGAGTGCATCTCCCTGGAGTAGGTGTTCTGCTAGTAGGTCTTTTGCTGTTTGGCTGGGAGCTAATCCACTGAAGGGAGTCCATTTCTAGGCCTGAAGGATAACTTGGAGCCATGGTCTCAAGGGTTCCACCAGTCTCTATCCGACCAATAATTCTGGTCATTTTTCTGTTTTTGAATTTTGTTCCCCATTTTCCTCCCACTGTATCCAGGATCTCCAATTTTGATCCCTTTCCAAGTGCTTAGGCTAATTGATCTTGATGTCCTCCAAGACTGTGGTTACAAGCCCCCAGGACCAATGACTCGTTCCCTCAAGATGTTGATTATTGCTGAAAGATTTTCATAACTTGGCCCCTGTATGCTCTACTATATTTGTAACACACAAACACACATACAGAAATAGGATCCATTAGACCTATACCTATGTTTATTCGTATAGTCCCTTCTCCTTCCCACCAGTTCAGCTTGCCTATCTTTCTGTGTATCCATTTGTAGATCACTGTTATTCCTGTTATTGCGGGATTTTGTATGTAATAGTATTTATCTATGTTGCCTTTAGGAGCTCTGGTGGCATAGTGCCTAAGGCACTTGACTACTAACCAGAAGGCTGGTGGTTCAAACCCACCAGCCACTCCTCGGAAGGAAGGTTGGGCAGTCTACTTCCGTAGTGATACCGCCTTGGAAACCCACGGAGGGGTCGCTGTGAGTCAGGGCCGACCCGACGGCAGTGCGCTTGCTGCCTTTGACTCTTGGGCCCCTCCCAGTGTCTTCCTGCCTGACCATTTTGTGCTGCCCTCCCCTTATGGTGTATCTCATCTCCTTTCACCCAAGTTCATGCAAGTCTACTCTCTAGTTTGTGATTTACCCTCTCATCCATCCCCTTCCACCCCTGGAAACCTTTCAAGAATGTTTCTTTCTGTGTGTAAACCTTTTCTTCACTTTTTACGGTAACGTTCTCATAAAATAGAGAATATTTGACCATTTGTGATCGCCTCATTTCACTCAGAATAATGTCCTCCTATGTTATGAGTTGTTTTGCAGATTCATCATTATTCTTTAACACTGTGTAGTATTCCATCATATAAATGTACCACAGTTTGTTAATCATTTATCTGTTGATGAGCACTTAGGTTATTTCCATCTTTCTGTTATTTTGAGAGGAGCCCTGGCGGTAAAGTGGTTAAAGCATTTGGCTGCTAACCCAAAGGCTGTAAAGATCTACAGCCTTGGAAACCCTTCAACTGCCTTGGGCACTACGCTACCAGAACTACTCCAGAAACGTTGAAAACTATTGCTAGCCCAACATTGTCTTACCAGGCTGCTGACAATCCCATACAAAGTCAGTCTTCCTGTCAGACTCAATTATTTGACCTCCATGTACATTGCAAATCACAATTAGTGTTTTCTTGAAGAATTGTAGTAAATAGGATTTTGAGGTCCAAATATCAAATGTATCTACCAGAAAGCTCCCCCAAAAGATACCTCGGAAGAGCAAATGGGAGGACTGGCTGTGAAAATGAAATGAAGATTAACATATGACCCAATGAGACGTCATAAGCTGGCTTCATGAAAAGCTGCTAGGCCATTACAGATGCTCCTGGAGGAGCCATGGGAGCCCACAGCAGAAGGCAACACACCCTGGCACACAGTGTCCTTGGACCTGGGTTGTGACAAATAGAAATACAGATAAACCCACCCTTGGTCCTGTCCCCTGCCCAGACAGGGTTTGTTAAATATCTTGCATACTTTTAGCATTCCATCTAAGTAGCCTTCCCAACCATTTTCTCACCTGGGGACTGGTCTGCCTGATCTACCGTTTCCCCGCCTCAAGACTTACCCGCCCTCAGTCCCCAGTCTGTGGTGACCGTCCTTATTATGTCTCTACGCTCACCAGTTTGGTTTCTCAGGTCTGTGTTCTATGAAGTTCTCATAGGTAGTTTCAATACTGCACGCCAAGAAGTCTCAGTGAAATCTCTTGGGATGTATAGTGATGATATAAGGTTTTTTTTTTTTTTTTTTTTCCTCAATATCTTTTGTCACAAAAATAAGTTATAAAAACTGGATCTGTTGGCACATGTTTTTTCCTATGAAATCTTGGTAGTGTTTCTGAGCAGTTGATTCACTGTTGAAATTCCTATTATCACTGAAACTTGAGTCAAAAGATGGGTCTTGATTCAAATCCCAGCTCTGTCAGTTACTGTGTGACATTGAGCAAGTCACACGGTAAACTTTATGAACCCTTAATACATTAACAATTAATGTATTAGATAATTACTGACATGAGTAGGCAAAGTAGTACTCACCTTACTAAAAGGTTAGTAATTGTGAAATGAAAGGACCGTGCAAATAAGAGGAGACTAATAGCTATTGCAAGGAATTCTGGTAGTATAGTGGGTAAGGCATTTGGCTGCTAACCAGAAGGCTGGCAGTTCAAACCCACCAGCCACTCCTTGGAAGGAAGACTGGGCAATCTACTTCTGTACAGATACTGCCTTGGAAACTCATGGAGGGGTCACTGTGAGTCCTATTTGACTCCACAACAGTGATTTTGGTTTGGTGATAACTATTGCAAGGAGCTGTGGTAGCGTAAGGCATTTGGCTGCTAACCAGAAGGCTGGCTGTTCAAACCCATCAGCTGCTGTGCAGGAGGAAGATGAGGCAGTCTACTTAGGTAAGGATTTACAGCCTTGGAAATCCAGTGGGGTTGCTATGAGTCAGAATTGACTCGATGGCAGTGGGTTTAATAGCAGTTGTTGGTCTTAACTTCTTCAGTCTCTTGGGCAAGGTTTGCTGACCAGAAACAGACTGTATAAAATCCAAAAGAATGCACTTGGAAAAGGAGTGCTCTGTTAGCGCAAATGTCCCTTTCACAACAGCAGTGGTACAGTCTTTGCAGAAGAGCTTACTGTGTGCGTGTGACATATCATCTCATTGAAACCCCACAGCATTCTCATGAAAGAGGGATTTCTAAACCATTCTACAAATGAGAAAGTTAAATTGATGTTGCTTACACTGGCCACCGAGTTAAGTGCTGGAGCCTCGGTTCTGACACACGTGTTGCCTCTCTTAACTATTCATTCTGTACCGTCTACCAAAATGACTCAGTAAGGTGGGATCAGCTGAGAGCGTAAACACACGCTTATAAGGAGAGTACTGTGATCACCAGCATCACTGGCGGTGTCTCTCGCCGTGAGCCTCACCTGGAGCGTCAGGGAGGCGTGTGTGGACGGGCAGGTCCAGCGTGTTGCTGGAGGAAGGGACAGCGATCTAGCAAGGACACTGAGAGGAGTTCCTGCCACGTGAAAATCTGGTAAACAAAATGTGGCAGCCATCGACTTTCTTTCCTTTTTATTGGAGCTTAATGAAAACACGTGAGCTTTGTCTGTAAGTGGAACCATCTGTGTGGCCTTGTTTTAAGCAATGTTTCAATATTTTGATAGGAAGGAGTATCACACAACTCTTTCCCGTGAAACTGAGAAAGCTAAGTTAAGTATCTCAGCATCCCTTATTTCAGGGTGCAGTGCTCTGTCTTTGAGGACTGACCTAAGCTCTGAATTAACCGTAAGCTCAACCAAATTAGAAATTTATTTTTCTCTCCTGTTAGAAATCAAGATTCAAGCAGCTCCAGGCTATCACTTTAGTGACAGCTGCCTAATGACTGAGGCTGCTGGGTTTAAACCACCAACCTTTTGGTTAGATGAATGCTTTAACCACTGCACCACCAGAGCTCCTTGCTAGTGTAATATGTGGCACTTCATAGGTGTTGGTTAAGTGGTGTCTGTGATAAGTGCTGTTGGTACCTTGTAAATCTTGGTATGTCTGCCTCTTCCAGGGGACTGTGGTCACTTTGTCTTTACAGGTCCAACATCCAGCACCACGCACGAGTAGCCATGTAGGCCTGCCTCTAAATTAGGCTTGGCAAACTCTTCCAGGGCACATGCTTCCTGTGGGCCTCTCTGTAGAGGGCCGTGGCCCTGTCTTCCCAAGTCGTCTTCTCAGAAGATGACACTCCCCAGCTCTGTAGAGAACAGAACAAGAGAAAATAGGTTCTGAGTCTTGTGAGAGACTAAGGTTGGACATAAAACAGGAACTTTCTGTCCGGTCTCTTCGAGTCGGTGTCTCTGTGACAGGGTTATCCAGGTTTCCTCTCTGGAGGGCTTTGAAAGTGGCGAGGTCATCATTTCCACCAGAGATTCAGACAGTGTAGCCTGGAGGCTAGAGGATGGGCACCTGACCTCCCTGATGATTCCCTTTGGTTCCAGGTCCCAGGGAGGGCCTGCAGTGTGAGTGGAGCGGAGGAGGTGACGGCAGCTCCGAGGGGCACACCTTCACTGGCATTTAAGTCTTCTCATTGGACAGCAGCTCCGAGGGGCACACCTTCACTGGCATTTAAGTCTTCTCATTGGACAGCATGAGTGTGACATCTGAACTGAATTACAATGCGGTCAAGAATAATAACCCAAACCCATTGCCATCAAATGGACTCCGACTCATAGCGACCCCGTGGGACAGACCCCTGTAGGGTTTCCAAGGCTGTCAGTCTTTAGGGGAGCAGGCTGCCTCGTTTCCCTTCTGTGGAGCTGCTGGAGAGTTCAAATCACCAACCTTTCGGTTAGCAGCTGACTGTTTGACCACTGCACTGCCAGGACTCATTGAGACTAAGGTCACCATTTATTTGAGGCTAAGTGGCAGGAGCTCTGGTAGAGTAGTGCCCAAAGGCACTTGACTGCTAACCAGAAGGCTGGCGGTTCAAACCCACCAGCCACTCCTCGGAAGGAAGATAGGGCCATCTACTTCCATAGTGATACTGCCTCGGAAACCCAAGGAGGGGTCGCTATGAGTCGGGTCCAACTCGATGGCACATAACAACAACAACAACAACAACGTGGCAGGCCAGTGAGAAGCATCCAGGGTGTAGGACTTCATTTCGTCACCATTGTCTGTTGTCATCTGTCATATAAGGCTTACTGAGTGCTGACTGTCAGCCCACCGCCCCACTCATTCATGCTCAGGATTCTTGTTGAGTGCCTTTTAGGTCTCAGATGCTCCTAGGAGCCAGAGCTCAAAGAGATTAGCCGCCTGCCCAAGATTCCATTGCTGCTGAAAGGGACAGGATTCAGACTAAAACCCTTCAATCTAGACTCTGGGCTCTGCACTATTAGACTTGGCTGTGTCTCCCGTGTCCATACCACACCTACATGCATGTCTTAGCTGATCCCCTAGCAGCTGTGTGAAATTGGTGGGAGGTCCGATAGGGAGGCTTCAGTTTGGGGTGTGGGGAAATAATGGGCTTACTGAAATGGCCACTTGGATACTGTTAGACTCCTGAACTAAAGTATTTGGTCTGAGTTGTACCCTTGAGACTGTGTGGTAGTAAAGGCTCTACATAGTGAACTGAGACAGGCTGTAGAGCTTGTGCCCAGGTGGGAGAGTCCCGAAAAGATCAGGAACGTGGCCCGGGAGATGGCAACGACAAAGAGGAAGACCAGAATGGCACATGTGTAGTCACGGCCTGGGGAGATGCGCTCTGTCTCGGGACCTGGACAGTTTACAGATGGTTTCTGTGACATTGTGGGAACCATGAGAAACCAGGAACCAGTCTTTACAGTAATTGGCCTTGTAGGGAGGGGAGAAAGGGGAGGAATGTCACCCTGGGTGAGGACAACCCCAGCTGGAAGTTGATTGCCCTTTGCCCATGGTCTGGATTCCAGTGGTATCCCCAGGATCCAGTAGACTGATTCTCTGGGAAGTGGTCTGGGTGGCAGGAGCTAGCTGATTTTGAACATTCCTCTTAGAGAAGTTAAGAGATGTTTGTGTTTGCACAGACTTTGTCCCGGTCCTGGCCTCACCACTTACCATGCTGAGATTTAGAACAAGGGACTTAGCCTATCACAGCCTGTTGTTTTTTCCCAGTTTGTAAAATGGAGATAATAATACTCACCTTAAAGTGTTACAGAGTTTAATGTCTGTATGTATACACATGAGCTATGTTTGTATGTGTGTATAGGCAGACCTTAGGGATCCTGCGGGTTTGGTCCCAGACCACTGCAGTAAAGAGAGTATCACAATAAAGCAAGTCATGTGTGTCTTTTGGTTTCTCGGTGTGTATAAAAGTCATGTTTACATTGTAGTGTAGTCTAATAAGCGTGCAGAATACCATTATGAAGAAGTTTGAAATATTGTGAAAATTGGCAGGTGTAACACAGAGACATGATGTGACCCACATACCGTTGAAGAAATAGTGCCAATAGACTTGCTTGATACAGAGTTGCCACAAACCTATGTTTTGTGAAGAATCCAGTATCTGTAAAGCACAGTGAAACAAGGTGTGCCTATATCTATATGTGTGTGTGTGTGTGTGTGTGTATACATACACGTATGTGTACACGCATTGTTGTTGTTATGTGCTGTCGAGTCGTACCTGACTCATAGCGACCCCTTCTTGGGTTTCTGAGGCGATATCACTACAGAAGTAGATTGCCCAACTTTCTTCTGAGGAGTGGCTGGTGGGTTTGAACCGCCAGCCTTCTGGTTAGCAGTCAAGCGCCTTAGGCACTATGCCCCCAGAGCTCCCATGTATATGCATGGATATGTGTATTCATATACTTAACACAAAGCCTGAAACCAGAATGTGAAAGAGTTGTGTCTACATCCTCTGCTGCCCGTTTCTCTGGCCCTGACCTCCCTGTCCCCACGCTGCTACTGAAACAGCTGTTCTCGGGCTCCCCAGGAGCCACCTGGTGGCCACGTCTCTGGGCCAGCTCCCATTTCTCTTCTCCTTCACCCCTCAGCACCTTCCCCACAGTTGACTGCCTGTCGCTCCTTCCTTCTGCAGTGCATCAGGCTCTTGGCCCCCAGGCCCTCCCTCGGCTGCTGCCTCCCTGGGTGTGGCTCTGGACCCTCCATGCCGCTGCCCCTCCTTCTCCTTGCCCTCTACGTGAGGGAGGGCCCCTGGACTCAGCCCTCTGAGGGCTTCTCTGTCTGCATTCACTCCCTCGGGGGCCTCCTCTGGCCTCAGGATTTGAAGTGCTGTGGATGTGATGGTGCCTCCCCGATTTATGACCAGTTCAGATCTCGCCACACAACTCCACAGTTCTGTCTCCTGTGACCTCCTGCTATCTCTCCAGTAAAATCCGCAAGACTGAGTCCTCATGCCTTTCAGATCTCAGCTCGCGTGACACCTCACTAGACCAAGCTCTCTTAAGCATCTGAACCACCACTGGATCCCAGTGACATCAGTTTTTGCCTTTGTCTTCCCTCTGCCGTCAGCCTTGTGGTGGGTACTCCTGGCACTCAGTGTGTAACCGGCAGGCTAGCAGATAGACTCTGAAAGGGCTGTGATGGAGAAAATCAGCCCTTGGGCTTTCATGAGCTGACAGGATAGCTGGGCCTTTCTCTTGGAGACAGGGGCCTCTCTGGTAAAGCGATGCACACACCCGGCCTTTTAAGTGTCCGTATCTGACTCATAGTGAATCCTCCTTGGGTTTCCAAGGTGATATCACTACAGAAGTAGATCATCCAACCTTCCTTCCAAGGAGTGGCTGGTGGGTTTGAACCACCAGCCATCTGGTTAGCAGTCAAATGCCTTAGGCACTATGCTACCAGAGCTCCTTTTAAGTGGGAAATTATTGAGATACTCAAGATTGTGGCATATATTTGTGATTTCAGTTCCTAAAGGTGATTATGTCAAACCTGTGTTTATGTTTTCTGTTTTGTTGCCTTCTGCCCCTGGAAAGTAACACATACTGGTTAGTGGATCGCG
>NW_006921656.1:6628312-6632246 GCF_000298275.1 Orycteropus afer afer | reverse complement strand
ACTAATAGAAGAACTTAGCAGTGTTGCAGGGTACAAGATCAACATACAGCAGTGAGTTCCTCGACACTAACAAAGACTGCTCTGGGAAAGAAATCAAGAAAGTGATACCATTTATAATAACCCCAGACTGATAAAGTACATGGGAATTAACCTAACCAGAAGTGTAAAAGACTTGCACAATGCAAAATAGTAAAACACTGCTATAAGAGACTAAACGACACGTAACAACAACAGGGAGGGAGAGATAGCTCATCTCATAGGTTGATACAGACTTCATGTAGTGAAAGAGTCAGTTCTACCTGAAGCTGTCTTCATGTACAATGCAATCCCAATACAAATCCCAACCCCATCCTTCACTGAAATGGAAAAACTAAAGACCCACTTCATATGGAAAGGAAAGAAACCCAGAATAGCCAAAGCAGCACTGAAGAAAAAGAGTAAAGCGGGAGGCCTCATGCTCCCCGCCATCAAAACGTACCGTACAGCCACAGTAATCCAAGCAGCCTGGTCTGGTGTTGCTTCAACAATAGACACATAGACCAGTGGAATAAAATTGAGAACTCAGAATTAAACTAGCCATCTGTGGACAACTGATTTTCAATGAGGGTCAAAGTCCATTCAGTGAGGCAGAAACAGTCTCTCCAATAAATGATGCTGGCAAAACTCAGTATCTCCCTGCAGAAAAATGAAACAGGACCCATGCCTCACGTTATACACAAAACTAATGCAAAATGAATTAAAGACCTAAATGTTACATCTAAAACCATAGTATTCCTGGGAGAAAACCATGGGGACTAATCTTTTGTAAAAATAGAATAATAAGCATAACAACAGATACATGAACAGAAGAGGGCAAAATGCATAAATGGACCTCATAAAAACTAAAAATGTACACTCATCAAAAGACTATATTTAAACACTAAAGAGACAACCTGCAGACTGGGAAAAAAATCTTCAGAAATGACTTATCCAATAAGGATTACTCCTCGGAATGAAGATGGGGCAGTCTACTTCCATAGTGATACTGCCTCGGAAACCCAAGGAAGGGTTGCTATGAGTCGGGTCCGACTCGACGGCACATAACAACAACAACAATAACAATAAGGATTTAATCTCTATAGGAACTGCAACAGCTCAACAACAAAATGACAAAGAACTCAATTACAAAATGGAAAAAGAACATGAACAGAACCTTCACCAAAGAAGATACTCCAGTAGCCAACAAACATATGAAAATATGGTCATGGTCATAAGCCATTGTTGTTTTTCGGTGCCAGTCAGTGGGCTCCAACCCGTAGCGACCCTGTACACAGCAGAATGAAACACTGCCCGCTGCCCCATCTTCACAGTCTTTGCTGTGCTTGAGCCCATCATTGCAGCTACTGCATCAGTCCATCTTGTTGAGGGTCTTCCCCTTTTTCTCTGACCCTCCACTTTACCAGGCATGACATCCTTCTCCAGGGACTGGTCCTTTCTCACAGCATGATCAAAGTAGGTGAGACAAAGTCTGGCCATTCTTGCTTCCAAGGAGCATTTCGGCTGCATATCTTCCAGGACAGATTTGTTCATTCTTCTGGCAGTCCATAGTATTTTAAGTATTCTTCACCAGCACCTCAGTTCAAAGGCAGTAATTTTCTTCGGTCTTCCTTATTCATTGTCCAGCTTTCACACACATATGAGGTGGTTGAAAATACCATGGCTTGGGTTAGGTGCACCTTAGTCTTTGAAGTGACATCTTTACTTTTAAACACTTTAAAGAGGTCTTTGCAGCATGTTTGCCCAGGGCAATACACCGTCTGATTTCTTGACTGCTGCTTCCATGGGTGTTGATTGTGGATCCAAGTAAAATAAAATCTTTGACAACTTCAGTCTTTTCTTCCATTTATCCTGATGTTGCATGTTGGTCCAGTTGTGAGGATTTTTTTTAACCATTAGAGAGATGCAAAGCAAAACTACAGAGAGATACCATCTTACTCTGGCTAAAATGGCACTGATTAAAAACAAATAAAAAAGATAACCAATGTTGGCGAGGATGTGGGAAGATTGAAATCCTTACCCATTGCTGGGGAAACTCTAAAATGGTACAACCACTATGGAAAATGCCCTTGTGCTTTCCCCAAAAAGCTAGGATTAGAACTACCCTGTGATCCAGCAATCCAACTCACTGCCATTGAGTTGATTCTGAATCAGCAGCCCTGAAGAGAGGAAAACTGCCCCGTGGGCTTTCCAAGGCTGTAAATCTTTACAGAAGCAGACTGCATATACCCTAGACCTAAAACAAATGACACTAATAGACACATGCACACCTATATTCATTGCTACTTTACTCACAGTAGCACATGAATGGAAACAACCGAAGTGCCCGTCAGGGGCTGAGTGTTTAAGCAAGTTGCGGTGCATACATACAGTGGAGTGCTACACAATCATGACAACAGTGACAGGTGTATAACACACAGCCCAGATGCACATGGAGGCAGTAATGCTAAGTGAAGTACGTCAGGCATCGAAGGATAAATGTCCTGTGATCCCTCCTTTATAAAAATAGAATAGATATAGAGAGAGACCAGTGTTCACTGGGTTAAAGTACGCTTCAGAGCATAGAGACTTACTATTTGTTTGTTTATTTTGGTGATGGGGAAAAGTGGCATCGAATGTGGATGGAGTGAGCACAGCACAACCAAAGTAAAACCAAGTGTGTGCACACATATGGATGGGTATAGGCATATTGGTATATGGACAGATATAGGTGTGTGCGTAGGTGAGGACAGATAGAAGTATCTATATTCACTGCCATGAGTCGATTCCAACTCATAGTGAGCCCATAGGATAGAGAAGAACTGCCCCATAGGGTTTTCAAGGCTGTAAGTCTTATAGAAGCAGACTGCCTCATCTTTCTCCAACAGAGCAGCTGGTGGGCTTGAACCTCTAACCTTTTGGTTAGCAGCAGAATGCTTTAACGACTGTGCTCTTTAGAAGTATCTATAGGTATATATAAATACAAATACGCGGCTCCAGGCACATATATTCATTGAAGATACAAATATGGATCCTCTTCACACATAACCAATACCTTCCAAGATTGGTTTTCTGAGTTTGAAAGCTTAGGACCATAGTCTCACGGGACAACTCACTAAACTGGCATAACATAGTTTACAAATGTCCTGAGTGTCCCTAATAGATTGACCCTGGTAGAATGGGAGAAAAATACAGAGCAGAACTCAAATTTTTATTTAAAAAAGTCTGGAACAGTAGAGAACTGAGGACTCCCTGAGACTATTAACAACCCTGAGACACTCTTGAAACCTAGAACTGAACCTGTCCCCTGAGATCATCTTTTAGTGACATAGTAGAGTGGCACCCAAAATAGAGGATATCACACATAAGATTGTGTTGTTGTTGTTGTTGTTGTTATATGCCGTCAAGTCGGCCCCAACTCATAGCGACTCCTCCTTGGTTTCTGAGGCAGTATCACTACAGAAGTAGGATTACCCAACCTTCCTTCCGAGGAGCGGCTGGTGGGTTTGAACCTCCAGCCTTCTGGTTAGCAGTCAAGTGCCTTAGGCACTATGCTACCAGAGCTCCACAGTTGGAGAACAAAAGGTCAACCCTTACTCAAAAGCAAAGATGAGAAGGTAAGTGGGTGGGGCAAACAGAGCACTGGAGAAGGAACAAACAGAACACAAAGAAAAGTGTTGACACGTGATAAATACAACTAATGGCACTGAACATCTCTCTGGAAATTGTCCAACGGGAACCTAACTTGCTGTGTAAACGTCCACCTAAAACTCAGTATCAAAACCCAACTCACTGCCATTGTGTTGGATCTGACTCATAGCAACCCCTCCTTGGGTTTCTGAGGTGGTATCATTACAGAAGTAGATTGCTCAACCTGCCTTCCAAGGAGTGGCTGGTGGGTTTGAACCACCAGCCTTCT
>NW_006921656.1:6624595-6628212 GCF_000298275.1 Orycteropus afer afer | reverse complement strand
TTTAAAACTTTTATGAGGTGTTTTGCAGCCAATTTGCCCAATGTAATATGTCATATGAGTTTTTGACTGCTGCTTCCATGGACTTTGATTGTGGATTAACATCATGATAAGTGGAGAAGACATTGAAGTTGTCAATGTTTTTGGATCAACAGTTGGGGTGTTCATATTATTCTTCCCTTCATCTCTTTGTTTCTCCAGGTGCCATAGGCTAAGTTTAAGCACGGTAGAGAACAAACAGTGGATTAGATGTGGCTCCTATCTTCTGACTCTATTTTTCTTACCTGTAAATTAAATTTTATATCTACCTAGACAGAGGTTTTGAGAGTTAATTGAGGTTAAGCGTTTTAGACTAAAAAGGTATGTAATAAAAGAATATCAAATCAAGAGAATGGAATAAGAACAGAAATACTTCCCTCCCCACCCCTTTCTTAAAATCCTTAAAGTAACAGAAACATGCTTTCAAATATTCCTGAAACAGAATAAGTAGGTAGAACCAGACTTAATGAAAAATCAAAATCAGACAAAGCCCCACTCAGTAAGGCACCATAATGGCAGAGTGGTTTAGGGAAGATTTCAACCCCTAATAAATGGCTGTGACCAGGCAAGCAGAGACTCTCAGAGCATTCTTCTGATAATCGATTGAGCTGCTGCATTTGGAGCAGCTGGGCTCCTGCCGTCTAAGTCACTGGTGCTCAGCAGTGCATAGTGATAATGTTCATTCCCAGATTAAAGCAGTAGCAGCGCAAGGCCAAACCTCAGGTCGTGCCACTCTATGGGGAAGAATGGGTCCCCAAATACAGAAGGCAAACTACGTGCACACCCCACCCCATAGTATATTCTGTCCCTTCTCCACAACCCCCAGAAGAAGGCTGCTGTAAACAAGGGGTAGCAACCACAGACACCCAAACTGAGAATCTCAAATGAAAAAATTAGCACATATCCAAGGAAAACAAAACATTTAGGAAACATAAGACTCAGTAAACTGAAAAACTAACACTTTGAGGGGGAGTGGCTCTCACAGGACAGAAGAAGGTTATAAAGTAAGTAAGTAACATGTCATCCACGAGGCCAACCCAGTTAGAGAATTGGGAATTACAAAGTCATCAGATGTTTGAGTAGACAGTTAAATAGCATGCAAGGGTAAAGAGCCAGAACGTATGATAGAACCATTTAGAGAAAGAGAAGGTACAGCCCCAATCATAAAAATAATCTAACTGAGGTTCCCCTAATGGAGAACAGAGAGAATGAAGTGGAGAAGAGGATTTTCAAAAAAGAGAATAGGAAGAAGTTAAAGAACATGCAGTTGTTCTTCCCATCAAAGGGGCATACCAAGGGGGCAGAGCAAGATGACAGAGTGAGTGGATGCTCCCATTACTCCCCCAGCCACTGACCTACTCAACAATGAGTGAAAACAAGCACAGACTGGAATCTTAGCACGCCAGGGGGCAGCTGAGGTGTTGGAGAGTTGGGGTGAGACTACACAGTTAGGGAGAGATCGGGACACAAAGGGAGGAACAAAATGAGAGACTCAACAAGGAAATTGAAAACTTAAAAAACAGAACTAGTAGAAGTGAAGAATAAAGCTGCTGAATTAGCAAAAGCAGGAGAAACAACTCAGCAGGAGTCGAGCAGAAAGAATGAATGAATGAACTGGAAGACAAAATAACTGACTCATCAAGACTCAAGGGGGAGAAAAAGGACTCAAGAGAAACAAGAAAAGACCCAAGCAAAACAAACATACCCAAAAGGAAATATGGGCTTCAGTAAGAAATCTGACATTAGAATTACTGGCCTCCCAGACATTGTGACAACAATAAAGGCACAGAAACAGTTTCCCAAGAGATAATCAGTTTCCCTGACTTGAACAGAGAACCATGCCTGCAAATACAGGAAGCTACTCCAACCCCACTCTGAGGAGACATAGAAAGATCAACCCTGTGCCACATTCTAATGGTATTCCTGAAAACCAAAGACAAGGAGAGAATTTTGAAAGCTGCGAGAGAAAAATGCAATATAACATACCAAGGACTTTTGTAAAAATCAGTGCAGATTTCTCCCAGAAGTTCTAGAGGCCAGAAGAAATGGACTGACATATGTAAAATACTGAACAAAAACAATTGCTAACCAAGAATTCTTTACCCAGCAAAGTTACTTAAAGACAAGGGGGATATCAGGACAGTCCCAAACAAACAGAAGGTCTGGAAATTTGCCACTACTAGACTAGCTTTGCAAGTATTACTCAAGGGCATGCTCCAAACAGAAAGGCAAGAGTGTTAAAGAAATACTTATTATCTATACACAGGGAAAAGATAAATACATAAATATATAAAAAATAAGAGAGAAAGATCTCCAAAAAATTCAACAACACAAGTAGTCATAAGAACCAAGTATATGATATTTTCAGGAAATATATTTAATGATTAAATCTTTCAAACACTAACATGTCAAGTTTGTAAGAAATAAGCAGGAAGTAAACTTAGTGACTAAAGATTGTATACAGATGTTAATGATTCTATAAACAATATACATTGTATATAGTATATATATATTGTTGTATATAGATGTTAATGACCCAGAGATAGATGTTGTATATATAGACAGATGTTATGTATATAGATGTTAATGAACCAGAGATAGAGGAGGGAGGAGCTTATCCTGAATAGATTTATGATGTTAAGGTGGTATGTTAACTGCTATTCTTATGTTAAATGTTGTTGCAGCTGTGAGTTGTGTAGTATATGTGGTAAACACTAAGAAAACACCAAGAAAAAACTTTTCAGAAGAAGAAAGAAAGCAGAAAGGCTCATCACAAAAAAGGAGCCAAATACAAACAGAAACAGAAAAATCAGGTTCAAAAAAACAGAGAAATGAAACACTCAAAAAACAGATAGCTGAACGAGTGAGATAGGCACTTGGTTTTCAGTATAAGTGGTGCAGCACTCCATGCAAAAGGCAGAGAGTGGCAGAATAGAATTAAAAAAAAAAGATCCATCCATTGCAGTCGACAAGAAGCACATAGTAAACCAAGGGACACAAACAGACTGAAAATAAAAAGCTAGAGAAGAATATTCCATGCAACCAGGAAAGAAAAAGAGTGGGGTTGGCCATGCTGAAAGCAGATCAGATGTACTTTAAATCAGCATCTGTTGCAAGAGATAAAGAAGGACATTACATAATAATAATAAGGTCAGTCCAGCAAGGAGATGTAACAGTTGCAAATATTTATGTGCCTAAGAGCAGTGTTTCAAAATACATGAAACAAATACTGACTAATATGAAAGGAGAAATGGAGAACTCCACAATCATAGTAGGGGACTTCAACTCAGCACTTTCAGTTATAGACAAAACACCTGAAAAGAAGGTAAGTAAAGGACATAGAGAATTTAAATAAAACCATGAGCCCGCTGGACCTAACAGACAGATGGAATACTCCACTCCGCATCGGAGCAGCACGTTCTTCTCCAGCACACATGGGTCATTTTCCCGAGTAGACTGTCTGCTAGGACACAAAACAAGTCCCAACAAATTTAGAAAGATTGAAATCTTACAAAGCATCTTCTATGACCATAACAGTTATGAAGCTAGAAATCAACCACAGGAGAAATAGGGAAAAAAAA
>NW_006921656.1:6616051-6618045 GCF_000298275.1 Orycteropus afer afer | reverse complement strand
GGTACCTGCTCATCTCTGTGCAGTTACTGAAGGTCTTGGGCTTCGATTTTCTCATTTATAGAGGGGGCTAGAATCCTGTATATTTCAGGGAATTGTCAGGGTCACATGATACTGTGGAAATGACGGTGTTCCTTAGGTGTCTTCGCTAGTGGTGCCCTGTGTCCAGGTAAGCTAGTCATGTCCCTTTCAAGAACTGCTTTGCAATCTGACTCTGACTCAAGTTTCATTTCTTCTCTCCCCGGTCCCTCATGTCAGTCTCTCAGAATACCCTTTCCTTCTGGCTTTTTCCTCACAGAACTGGACTCTGACCCCACAGCATTGTACATGCTTCCCTACCCTGTGGGACTCTACCATATTTGTGTGTTCGTCTCACCAGCTGTTGGAGAGCAGGTTCACACCTATTTATTTGGTATCTCCGTCTCCCAGCCTGGCATCCTCACCTAAATTACTCCACAAATGGTTTCTTCACGCAGGACCACACTCGGGCTTAGTGCTTCGTTTTGCTTCATTTTTTTCCAAGTCTGCTCGACCTTCGTGTGCTTTGGGAAGACTCCTTCCATCTCACACCTTCACGATTGAGGGAAGAGACATAGAGACAGCCTCTTGTTCATCTCTATCCATTTCTAATTGATTTTCTTTCCTAAATTGCCTGGACACATAGTTTTTCATCAGTTTTGTTGTCAGTCAGTCATTCAGTGTATTTAAAGATTAAGCACTGTTGTTTCCAAGGGAGTTGGGAATACCAGTGAAGGAAACACCCACATTCTTCCCTTGTGAAGCTTACATTCTTCTTTTGCTGGTGGGAGGTGGATGGATGATAAGCATGATAAACAAGTGTTTTGCGTTTAGAGATGACCAATGCTACCAGGATGGATGGTGTGTGGAAGGGGACAGGGGGCCTGGGGAGGCAGGTCTTGATGCCCATGGCAGAAGCCCACTCAATCTGTTGGTGCAGGGCTTCCCGTTAATCCCGATGGACTTGACTCATGTGTTTTCTTGCCTGTTATTAATATTGCAAGTCGCTTCTACAAATGAAGAGATTTTTTCCTGTTTTCTGCTTTGCCGTATGTTGGGTTTGAGTGTATCCTTGAGAAATAGGACACGGCTCTGGTTAATAGACGTTTGAGGAACACGGAATGAAATGCTGCAAACGCAATTCGGATGGAACTGACAGGGATGAGAGTGGGGCTCAGCTGCTCCCACTTCTCGGCTTGATGACAGTCTTGCAATAAGTAATCAGAAACTGGGAGAAATGATAGCAAACGTCAGTTTAAAGTTTTCACTTGTCAAAACTCAGATTGTCTTATCACCAAACTATTGCCAGACCAAATTATACTCCCTTTTATCCTCCTGTTCACTGGAAAACATTCCTCATAGCTTCTTCTTCTTCTTCTTCTTTTTTTTTTAATGCTGTTACAAAGCTTCTCAGCCAGATTTCCAGCTTGTGCCTGGTGTTCATTACCGCTCAGTCGATTTAATAAAGGAGACTTCGTTTGCTTAAAAAGCACTTGCTCAGCTCTTGTGTTTATTCGTCTCCAGACCTGTCATGTATGGTTCCATGTTAAACAACTGGGAACTGTCACAGTGAGGGACACTCTCGTCAGTTTTATGAGTGGGTTACTCTCGTTCGTGCAACAGACAAAACTCACAAGAGCATCCAGGAACCATTCTGAGGTCACTTCTGACCTTTGGATAGAAGACAAGTTCATTTAACTTAGTGTTGAGTTTCTAAGAAGCACTCACTGGTTTTATTTTCAACGGAGTGACAAGTCATTTTGACTGCTCTAGGGCCAGCTGGTGTGCCCAAGCCATGGAGAATGTTAAAGACGCAGGGAACCTGTGGGCACCTGGACCAGCCCGCATTTACGGAGGAACCACTAAGACCAGCAAGCACATGGGCCCTGCCAGGCTTGCGCAGCAGTTGAAGGCTAAGTGCAGACTCTTGGCCAATATTTGATACTGATTTTTTTATCAGACGGTTTGGTTGAATTTCT
>NW_006921656.1:6615309-6615826 GCF_000298275.1 Orycteropus afer afer | reverse complement strand
GTGGCAGACTCTACCCTGGAGATGGCTGCCCGTCTCATCGTGGGAAATAACTACAACCAATTGCCCAGCCAAGTGGACACATAACATTAACTACCACAACTGATTACTTTGGAAAATTGTATGCCAACAATTCTGAAAACCTAGATGAAATAGACAAATTCGTAGAAACATACTCCCTACCCAGACTAACACAGACAGAGGTAGAAAATTTAAACAGACCCATTACAAAAGAAAAGATTGAAGATGTCATCAAAAAACTACCAACAAAAAAAAAAGTCCAGACTGGATGGCTACAGTGGAGTATTCTGTCAAACATTCAGAAAAGACTCTGATACTATTCAATCTCTTAAAAAAATATATAAGAGAAAGAAACACTAAGAACTCTTTTCTGTGAAGCCAGCATAACTCTGTTAGTAAACCAGACACAGAGACATCACAGAAGAGAAAATTACAGACCAGTATCCCTCATGAGCATAGATGCAAACATTTTTAACAAAATGCTAGCCAACAGAATTCA
>NW_006921656.1:6606333-6615093 GCF_000298275.1 Orycteropus afer afer | reverse complement strand
CATGTACCTCGTGGGGAAACTGCACATTGCCGCTTTGTAGAAGGGTCGCACGTGACGGTGACTCTTGGGGCCCGGGGAGCACAGCGCATGCCAGACAGCTGCTGTTGTCTGTCCCGGAAGGCTGCCTCATGACCAGGTGTGACAGCGTGTTCAGTTCACCTGTGAGGGCGTGGTGAGCCTGAGATACAAAGTCTGGCCTGTAGTTTGCACAAGGAGGGAACGTTTTATATCGAGAAATAGTCTGGCCCAGGCATTTTATCAATAGGAATTATTTATTGTTTAATAAAGCTACTTGTAGACACCCACAGATCTCAGCCTGTTGCCTGCCCCTGGGCCTTGCATGCCTGGAAGGTCCCTGCTGCCTTGCCTCCGTCAGTTCCTTCCCCGGGCCCTGCTGCAGCTCCTTGTTCTGGTACTCGACCCTGTGCATGCATTCCATTCTCCAGGGGCCAGCTGTGACGGCATTCCCAGCCACTCGGCAGATTTAGTAAGGGTCTGTTTGGAGGCAGGGGAGGGAGGAAAAACAGTCAAAGTGTGCCATAACGGGGAACCACCTGATCCTGGGAGAGGAGACTGGAAGGTTCTGTGAGGAAGTGGCGTTCCAGCTGCAGACTGAGTAGGAAGTGTGTTGGAGAAAGAGGAGAGAAGGATGTTCCTGGCAGAGAGGAACCCAGCTCCCATTGCGTGCCTCTTTCTTATAGGAATTGCCATACTGTGCTGTGGTTCTGGACGTGAGGGCTAGTCTCTGGTGCCATTTACCTGGGAAAGGAAACGTGTTAGGAGGAACAGGCCTGGGATAACCAACAGTGTGGCCTCTGAAGTCATAGGTCCAGCCCTACTGTTGTCTGGGAGAACGTAGGCTGGTTTCTTAACCATTCTGACCCACGGTGTCCTTACCTATGAAATGGGTCTAGCGGTTCCTCTTGGCCCAGAGCTAGGCATCAGCCCTGTGGGATGTCAGTGGCAGGTGTGCAGTGGGCACTCAGCAAGGACCTCACTGTTCATGGCATGTCGCCCTAAGGGGTTCGGCAGCTGAACTGCATCGTTGTCCTTTCTGATGCAAAACGTCTTACTTTAGTGTGTGAAGTTGAAGTAGTGGGTGCTTGTTTCCATGGTCACTCAGGACAGTTGCTTCCCCACAAAACTGAGTAGAAATGACAGCACCTGAGAAGATGAGCAGACGCTTTTCCTTAGATGCTAAAATAGCATCATAAAGTAACGGTATATAGACAAGGGGTGGGTGAGCTAGGGTGGGCAGAAATCGGAGCCTGTGAGTGCATATGTCCTTCCAGTGCACTGTGTCTCTGTGGCCTGTATCTGACAGATGGCAGTGAGCCCGTGCTCCCTCCCTCTTGTTGGCCCAGAGATACTGTGCAGTAGAGGGTGGCTGGGCCTTACGTAGCACAGACTCGTCATGGCACCCTGATTCGAGGCAGGTGCCCGTTAACCTGCCTTCCTGTTACTCACAGTCATGGATGCTAAGTCATGTCTTGTTATGAAATAAAGCATTCAATCAGTTCTTATTGGGAGATCTGGTAGCATAGTGGCTAAGGCACTTGACTGCTAACCAGAAGGCTGGTGGTTCAAACCCACCAGCCACTCCTCGGAAGGAAGATGGGGCGATCTACTTCCGTAGTGATACTGCCTCGGAAACCCAAGGAGGGGTCGCTATGAGTCGGGTCCGACTTGACGGCACATAACAACAACAACAACATTTTTAATATATCATGAGGTGACGTGTCCCCAGTTCATATAGTGCCAGATGCTCTGGGGGTCAGGGTGGAGGAAGAAACACGGTGTTGCTGTCTGTAAGCTTTTATCCGTTGGACAGAGAGTGTGATGTTGCCTCCTCCCCCTCGCCCACTGCCCCGTGGCCCAGCCCGGCCCTAGTTCTCTCATACACATGACACTGCACTTGTCCAGGGCACACGTCTGTCTCCAGACTCCAACTCCCATAGCACAGAGGCCTTCTTTGGATCCCCACACACAGCCAGCCCTTACCACGGGTGAGCTGGCTAATTTGTGATTAAAGTGCCAAACACTCTTATTTTATTAAAACTGGGTAACTAAGAGAGGGCTCTTTGACAACCCGAAGTCTGGGCTTCTGTGCTGGGGCTTGGGCTGTCATTGGAACCTCTGGGTATTTCACCGAGCCGTTCGTTAGTTACTGTGAAGCTTTAGAATTCTTCATTGAATATGACTAGAGCTCGTAGCTGTGTCCTAACTCTGTATTTCTCTTTTTCCTCTGTGTGTATGTTCTTTTTTTAATGCAGTGGGACGGACTACTATGATTATGGACACGGACTCAGTGAGGAGGCTTACGATTCCTACGGTAAGAACGTATGGCCAGAACAAGCCATGCAGAGAGGAGAGAGATGGCCAAAGACGGGAAGGAAGGTCACGATCTGCGTTGGAGGGGAGGTTCACGCACACGGTTTGACTGTGAAGCGGCAGTTCATGTGTGCATATCTAGCTATTTCCGGAGGCTCCTTTAATGTTTAAATGTAGTACTTCGTGAGCACTGAAGGCTTGCCGAGAAGATCCCGTGCGCTCCGATCCTGAGCTCCACTCTCCTGTGTGGGCTGCTCCCATGGGCTTGTGCTCGGGTTTCTGAGCAGCCTGCCATTCTGCATGTCCCATAGCGGGGGGTCTTTGAAGTGTCTGCTTCTTGGCATAAAGGGAAGTGGAGCAGTTGGGAGGACAGCTCTGGAGGGTTCCCCCACCCCCACCTTGATGTTTCATTCATTCCAAAGCTCAGGGCCTCTTCAAGAGCCACACCGGAGTCACTCCACAAAGGATGTGGAAGTCCCGACCAGCCAGGAGAGCAGGGTCTGTGAGCTTGCAGGGAGACAGCTAACCCACTCCTAATTCAGAGGGAGCAGGTGGAGGCGCTGGGCTCCACGTCCAAATCTCACTATGCAGAAGGGCGACGGGCTTAATTAAAAGAATTGGCGGCAGCCCATCAGGAGAGTGACAGTGCCTTTGCCGCAGGGCAGAGGGATCAGAGAACTGAAAGTTTCGATCAGCTGCCAAACTCTGAGGACTGCCTAGGACCCAGTGCGGGGAAGCTGAGTCCGGCAATGGGTGTTGTGACATCTCTCTGAACGTAACTGGAAAGCCATTTTCCACTGTTCCTTTTGAAGTGCATTTTGTTGTATCACCTGCCTGGAGCCGTGGTAACTGCACCTTCCTTGTTTTGTTTTTTTTTTTTTTTTGGTTAGTCATAAGAAACACTTAAGAGAAATACATTGGTTTTCTGAATGCTGTCTACTTAAATTGATGCAAGTTAGCTTGAGGGAACGACGTTGATTGCATGTTTGTATCAAAAGAAGAGGGCATTTGAAGTGTTTTCCCCTCATAGCTTTTTAAATTGGTCTCTGTGGGCACAAGGCTTTGAAATTGCTAGATGTTGCAGCAGGGATGTTAACTGTTTGATGGCAGTGACTCGTAGGCAACGGTTTGCAGGTGCCGAGGTTGCACAGGGATTTGATTTCAGGAGATGAAGATGCGAGAAGGGCCTGGTGATTGATCAGTGAGTGGGCCAGCCAGTGGTATTCTGATGAGTGAAATTTGACATTACGCCATGAGGTTGGTTTCACAGTCAGCGAGTGTCATTGGCATGTCCCTTCCCCTTAGTCCCCCTCCATCCAGTCCTTCTTCAGAAGGCCCTAGAAGGAGTGATGTTCCCTCTAGTCCCCCTCCATCCAGTCCTTCTTCGGAAGGCCCTAGAAGGAGTGATGCAGCATCCCTCTCCCAGCCGCCCGTTCCCACTTGGTGCTCCAGTTGCTTCTCCTTTGCCATCACAGATTCTTATTCTCTTATTCTTTGCCTTCTTTGTTTTTCCGGTGGAAAGTCATCCTTTCCCCATGCTGCTCCCCATTCGTAAATACCTTCTTAATGTTTGGCAAACGACAGTTGAATTCCCTTCTTGAGCTGTGAGCTCATGCTTAATGAGGAGCCGAAAGGAACGTTCCTGCAAAGTTGGTTGCCATCAAACATTCGAGAATCATTCTTCCTGTGCTGATAGGTTTTGCTAGTGAGCCCATCGTTTTCCATTGTCTTTGTAATGTTTTACAGGTAAACCCCCTGGGTTTTTTTTCAGTACGTCAGGGATAGACGTCTTCATTGTGACATCTCACGTGGGACTAAGTTAGACTCAGGGCTAAGTTAGAGTCTGAAAAATGAAGCCGGGGGGACTCATGGCAATGAGCTAACTGTGATTCACCTTACTCCTTTTAGGGCAAGAAGAGTGGAGTAACTCAAGACACAAGGCGCCTTCCTCACGGACAACGAAGGGCGTCTACAGAGACCAGCCATATGGCAGATACTGACTGCTACTGTGTGATGTTGTGAACTAGCCAATCTCCACCAGTCCTGTATACTGTTCAAAGTAATTCTTTTCTATGAACAATCCCTTTTTAATAAATCAAAATGCTTAAAACATGGATCGATGGAACTTAAACTACTTTGTTGAATCGTCAACTGGGCAGAAAAAAAAAAGACATGTAAAATTTTGTTATTTCTAGTCTGTATATGAAAAATAGGTCATCAAAAGAAAAAAAATAACTGATTAACTAGTGTTAAACAACAAAAAAAAATAGGTTTACTAAATATGTTAATCCATTCTTTTAACATAAGCCTCACCTTTCATTTTAAAGGTTTCCATAGAATTTAGTAACTTTATCTTTCAGCCATATGCTAGTTTTTTTTTTTCTCTTGCCAACCTGCGTAAAAAGGGAAACCAATGACAAGTGCAAATAATGTGGTATTCTTTTGTAACTCAAGTCTTGAAATGTTCTGTAGTGTTAAGCAAAGTCTCCTCTTGCTTGATACTAAATAAACTTTTGAAAGAAATTTCGTGTGTGTGAGCTAACAATTTCATGTTTTTCTTATTTAAAAAGGCCTTCATAAATAGTTGTAAACAGGGAAAGAATTCATTTAACGACGCTCGTCATAAAAGGGTCACACTAAACATTGTACAAGTTCTTTAAAAAATGGTATAAAATTAAATGTACCATTCTATACTCACCGTAGATTTAAATGGGATCAAGCTGCTTGAGGGGCACGTTAAAACTACGCAAAACCAAATCTTGTTTAAAAACTGGTTTTAAAATAACGACTGGATTTTCTGAAAAGGATGTGATCAGTTTTCACCTTGTTGAGCGTTTTTTCACTAGCGCCACTTTGGATTTTTTATGAGCCTTTTGGTACCTTAATGAACATCTCGCTCCATGCTGGAAGCAGTGAGCTCAAAGCTTTTAAAGACTTTGTGACTAATTGAGGCCGCACTCGCCAGGCTGAGGATGTGTAACCTAAAACGGCTTCATTGTCAAAGGTAAATAAATCCAGTAAGACTGTAATCTCACTTAATTTCTCTTAATAACTAATAAAACCAGGGAGATTTCAACTTGGCAAGTTTCATTCTCCATTTTAGAAAGGTTTTAAGAGCACCTAAATCCTCATTTTAAAAAGTTTAATTTGTTTTAGTCATCTAAAAAGCCTTAGTTTAGTCAGTTTAATTGGGGCAATTACTCCCTATTAAACAAATGTAAAACCTCATAATTAGTTCTTTGTAATACATGATTTGGTTATAAATGTTAGTAAATTGAGGGCACTTCTTAAAACTGACAAATATTTAATAAAGTTATTCTTTAATCATTTGGCCTAATTATTTTTTTTTTAATTGTAGATTGTATAAAATGTGTAATTTTTATTTCTTGGGAGGATTTTCCCTCTTTGTGTTGAGTAAAAGGGTCTTTTCTTTTGTTAGGAAATGTCAGCCATCTTGGAATGTCCCAGGGGCCCGCTGTGAACTGACAGCAAGCACAGGTAAGCGCCCTTTGGTTCCGATTATCAACAGCTTGTGGGAGATGAAGACGATTCCCTGCTTATCTAGAGTTGCATGAAAATTTCCCATGATGGTTCCCTAATACAAACACTGGCGATTAGGGCAGATTAACTCCTCCGGTCAGAGGGGAAGCTACTTGGATGTAAACAGACAGATCCAGGCAGCCTTAGCAGAAGCTGTGGAATTGCAGGGTCAGTCAGAGTAAGTAGTATTTAAATCACCAGATTTCTTTTTTCCATGAAAATGTAACAATCTACTCATCACAGGGAAAGCATCTCCAAATTATTAAGAAAAGCAAAGCATTTTACCAAACTTAATGTATAAGATTCCAAATTTCAATTTTTTAAAAGCTACAGAAATTATAAGGATACCCCGCAAATTATTGACGTTAATTAGACTCACGCAGTATGAGTGATGTTTGTACTTTTCTGTACTTTCCGAATTTTGTGAAAAAAAGTTATTTTTGTAAGGTAACTGTCATATACGTTTTTTTAAATTATTTTACAATGTAAAAGGTCTAGAGGACTGTAAAGGGAGGGAATCATTACTTTGGTCTCACTTGTCAGATACTCTCGTTTTTGTCTAAACCAACCAAAGACACTGCTTAGACCTTGATCTCCCAGAGATTCGAGAGTTTGTATTTAAGTCTGTCATCTCCTGGGTGACGCTGTTCACGTCCCACTGTCTCCGTGGGAATAATGAGTCATCCTCATCTTTGACCACCATGGGTCGTTACAGAATGAAGTGAGAGGTACCACAAGAGCATTTTGTAACCTGGAAAATGGCGCAGTTCAGTGAAGTTTCGTTGCCAGTGCTGGATACACATAGTAAATATGAATGGAAAATACATGAGCTTTTCTATTGGCTAGACAAGATTAGCCTGAGACAATTGAATTGCCTTGAGATTCGAGACTAGTTCTCATCATTCTCATAGCCGGAGCTTGTCTTCATTCCTTTCCTGCAGAGAAAGGAACTGTGATCTATGCCACCAATGGCATCTTGTCAGTATGGGATGTTCTGGGGAAAAGAGATTCTGTTTTTGTTTTTTTTTTTTTTCTTTATCAATAATGTTTTTAAGAGGCTTGGTGGCACAGTGGTGAAGCACTCGGCTGCTAACCAAAAGGTCTGCAATTCAAACCCACCAGCCACTCCACAGGAGAAAGGTGGGATAGTCTGCTTCTGTAAAGGTTACAGCCTTGGAAACCCAGTGGTGCACTTCTGCTCTGTCCTACAGGGTCAGTGTGAGTTGGAATTGACTCAATGGCAGTGGATTTGTGTCTTTGTTTTGGTTTAATGATAAATACAGATTTCTTCACTCACGAGTCAGAGATAAGTCCCTACAGGGTCAATCCTTAGATGGTCTTCAGAGCTAATTCACAGAAGGTGTGTGCAGTTGTATCTTTCTGCCCCATCCCTTGAAGAGTCCATAGTGTTCATCAGATTATGAAAAGGGGTTGGAGCCATACAAGTCAGGGGCTGGGTAGGCAAGGGACACATAACAAAGGGGCTTGTAGTTCTTGTTAGAAGCTTACAAACAGTGACACCCCTTTCAAATGTGGTGCCCTCTCTGCCTTTGAGCTCGCCCCGCTGCATTGCCCTGGGCAGAGAGAGTGGCACTTTACAACGCTCGCGCTGGTTAGCTGTCCCGCACTGTAGCCGGGCAGTGCATGCCTTTGAGAACAGAGCCACACCCTCTCCAGCCTCTTCTCTCCATTTCCCAGCACAGTATTTGACAATGAGTAGGGCTTAGTAGGAGCTCTGGTAGCATAGTGCCTAAGGCACTTGACTGCTCATCAGAAGGCTGGCGGTTCAAACCCACCAGCCACTCCTCGGAAGGAAGGTTGGGCAATCCTACTTCCGTAGTGATACTGCCTCGGAAACCCAAGGAGGGGTTGCTATGAGTCGGGGCTGACTCGACGGCAAACAACAACAACAACAGGGCTTAGTAGATAGTGAATATGAATAATGACATTGTCATTGTGATGAGTAGCACTCCTAATAGGCATTGATAGGAATGGGTCAGGATGGTTAGCAGGGACCAAAAACCTAAATTATTATTTTTTTAATTGAAAAAAATACACACACACACACACACAAAAAATCATGTTAATAGTTAACTCCAAATTAACTCCAAATGATTTGTCTCTCTCAGTCTAACTCAAAGGTACACAGTGATTCTGGTCACTGGACAGTAGAGATAGATCCCAGACATCTTGAAAGAAATTTGAAGGAAAAGTAAAATGTAGACAAAAGTTGAATCTCCCTAAATAGAAGCTATTTGAATAGGGTGTGTGTGATGAAGGTCGTTAACAAGGTTTGTTATTTTCCATGCAAGTCCTGTTATTTATATCAACGTCTGCTGTCTTGTAGGGATGGAAAGGAATAACACCCATCATTATGTTTCAGATAACAGTATCTGGTCTGTGACTGATTCTGTCCCACCTTTGACTGGGAAAGGCCGTGGGTGCCTTTTAGACTTGAGTTGCATCCTCCCTCATCTGACGAAAGACCTCACCCAGTTGAAGTGACTTGTGAACAGGGCTCCTGTTTTGAGGATCTTGCGTCGCGTGCTCTCAGTGATTAGCAGCCTCTTCCAGAATTGCTTTCTAGATCTCAGTAAGATGCGCCCTTCAGTGACTCCCAGTTCTTCCACAGTGCAGCTCAGATGCCGTGGCTCTGAGCACAAAGCCCTGACTGATGGCAGCCTTCTCCAGCACAGAGCTTGACCCTGTCCCCTTCAGCCCTGCCCTGCTGTACCGAACCCCTGCATGGCATTTACGTGTCTCTGCCATGATCCCCTTAAAGTCCCTGGTCCAGACCCCAGGCACCCAGCTCTTGATCTGGTCAGCCATTGCTGGTCTCTGCAAACTTGAGGGGACACTGCAGGCATCACTTCATGCCTTCCCTGACCA
>NW_006921656.1:6602441-6605208 GCF_000298275.1 Orycteropus afer afer | reverse complement strand
TTGGGCAATCTACTTCCATAGTGATACCACCTTAGAAACCCAAGGAGGGGTCCCTATGAGTCAGATACAACTCTACGGCAGTGGGTTTGGGTTTGGTTTTGACTAGGAGAATGGAGCCCTGTGATGCAGTGGTTAAAAGCATGTGGCTACTTACTGAAAGGGTGCTGGTTGAAATCCACCAGCTGCTCCATAGGAAAAAGATGTGGCTGTCTGCTTCCTTAAAGATGACAGCCTTGGAAACCTTATGGGCAGTTGTGTTCTTTCCTTTAGAGTCGGTATGAGTTGGAATCGACTTGACGGCACGGGTTGGGTTTGGTTACTTGCAAGGCCCATGCCTTACTCACCTCTCCAGTCTGCTGCTTAGCACAGGTCCTAGTACCCAACAAGCACTGGAAACAAACAGAGGTGAAATGAAGAACTGACACGATTGAAGTGGGGGGTTGCTGGTAGTGTCACCCTGGGCTTTGCTCTACTTGTGACGCATTTGTCCCTCTCCCCGACAGTGAGACCATAGGCTCCCTAAAGACATCACCGCATTTTGGTTGACCTGTGTCTGCAGCACATGGCAGAGGCTTTTAAGGACCAAGTGAGAAACAAGGAGTGATTGAAAGAAAGGAAGGAAGGAACGTATAAATCACAGAATAATACCTACATTGAGCTCTTTTCAGCATTGGTTTTGGTTGCTTGCTAGTAATTAAGTATTTAGTCGGTAACCACTAGCATTTCTCAATGGGACATGCAAAGTCTGAAAACTAAAAAGTCTTCAAAATAGGTAGTGGGTTTGCTCGATACACAGCCCAACACTTGCAGATGAGTGTACCACAAAGAGCTGCTCCTTGCCATGCTCCTGCCCCCGGCCGCCCCGGGGCGCCTGTGCATATGGGCTTGGTTATGGTCTGTGCGTATTGTTGTTGTCGAGTGCCACTGAGGTGATTCTGACTCAAGGCAACCCTGTAGGACAGAGTAGAACTGCCCTCTCGGGTGTCCTAGAATGTAATCTTTGTGGTAACAGATCACCACGTCTTTTCTGTCACCGAGAAGCTGGTGGGTATAAACCATCGACCTTTCTGTCAGCGGCCGAGTGCATAAACATCGCAACACCAGGGCTCCTTATGTTTTTTGAATGATTGTTTTTCACATACAAAACTACACTGCTTTCTACCCTGTTTCCTCATGTTAGAAAATATGGTGGAACTCAGTGTGCATCGTATTATTCTCTAAATCTGCCTTCTTCTTTTCACTGGCTGAGTAATATTCTATTATGTGAATGAATGATCATTCAGACAGCTGCTGGGAGACAAGCCACGTGTTTTGCTCTCTTTGAGGCCGTGCTGGACAGTGTAGCCTCTGCTCTGTTGCTGGGCACACATATAGTAGTTTTCTAAAGTCCTTTGACTGGGTCCTTTCACTTTCTATGGATATTAGTATATTGCTCCCATAGAGGCCAGGGTATATCTTAATATGCTTTTCTGAAGGAAACTTGGCCCTGCGTGCTATATACATAGTCATCAATGTATGTGTTGGTTAGGACCTGTGGCCACACAGAAAACCCACCTGCTCAGAAGTGCTTTAAACGGTCTCCAGCGTGCAGCACAGTGACTGGCGGTGGGTGTGAATGAGTGAGGAAACATGGGCACGTTGGATCCAGAAAGGGTGCCTCCTGGTTCTCAGCTTTGCGTCTTACAGGAAAGGTGTGAGATCCGAGACCCGAACTCTTCCTCAAATTCACACAGTCTCCTCTCCCTCCTGAGACCTATTTATGTTAGTAGGTACATGTTAAGGACCCATGCACACACAGGGTGGCAGACTTTTTGCTAAGCCTTATGGGTGCACCAGGGTAGGAGAGACAGCCCTGCTGTCAAGGTCACCCAGCCAGCAGCCCCACCCACACTGGCGTGGCCACTTTTTCTTCTCCAGTTTCCAGACCCTGCCAGTTCTTCCAGACCAACCCTCCCTCCTTGGCTAGAAGAGCCTTCTTTCCTGTTCACTTGACAGTCCGTTACATTTCATGTCCTGGAAGCACTTACTTATCAAGCCACTCAAGAAATAGCTGTAGATTAACTAAAGCAATGCCCCTACGAATGTGTTGCTACAGTGAGTATTTTCCTGTCTTCCAGCACTAGCCTTTGAAACAAGAGTTTGCATGGGATCCCCCAGCAGTGCTGATGCTCTGTGCAGGGACATGGGTGCTTGCTGGGACTGTAGTGTGCACAGTAGAGAAAGACAGAGATGGTGCAAGGGAACCGTGATGAACCTGAGGAGGGGACATGGAGGGCATGGAATCTCAGTAGGGTTGCAGGCAGGCAGGAGGGGGAAAACATTAGCTGCAGCGAGCTGGTGCCAGTGCCGGGCACCTTGGACGGGGTGTAAGGAAGCATCAATGTTTGGAGGTGTACAAGCAGGCATTGAAATGTTAGGTGCAGGCTGAAGATGGAGCGAGATACACCTGGAGAGAGAGGAAGGGGCTGGATTCCAGGGAACCGTGAAGGGCGAGGGGCTGGGCTGCACTCTGTTGTGGCAGATCTCCTAGAAGGATCACACATGGCCAGAGACGGTGGAGAAGGAGTACTGGCTGCTTCACCTTTAGGGGCTGGGACTTTTCCTCCTACCTGCCACCTGCCTTTTGAAAATGACAGCATTTTGCTGTATATGTACTTATGTGCCATCAAGTTGCTTCCAACTCAGCAACCCTTTAGGGCAGAGTAGCCCTGCCCCACAGGGTTGTCTAGGCCATAACCTCTGTAGAAGAGGATCACCAGGTCTTTTC